>NW_027139099.1:300000-562538 GCF_035084215.1 Heptranchias perlo | reverse complement strand
GTTGTAAAATAACTCCTTGAATGAACACCACTGCTCATGTACCCTCTTACCCTTTAATCTATTTTCCCAGTCCACTTTAATCAATTCCGCTCTCATACCATCATAGTCTCCTTTATTCAAGCTCAATATGCTTGTTTGAGAACCAACCTTCTCACCCTCTAATTGGATATGGAATGTAACCATGTTCTGGTCACTCATTCCAAGGGGATCCTTAACTAGGACATTATTAATTAATCCTGGATGTGGTTAATACAAAGGAAGAATGTGTCAAAACGCAAGAGGGCATTAATAAACTTGCAGAATGGGCATGTAATTGGCAAATGAATTTCAATATAGATAAGTGTGAAGTGGTACATCTTGATAGGAAGAATAAGGAGGCCACATACTACTTGGATAATAGTCTAAAACGGGAGAGAAGGTGCAAAGGGATCTAGGGGTACAGATACACATCACTAAAAGTAGCGACGCAGATTAATAAGACCATAAAAAAGGCAAATCGAGCACTGGGGTTCATTTATGGGGGGATAGAATTGAAAAGCAGGGAAGTTATGTTAAACTTGTAAAGAACCTTGGTTGGACCACACTTGGAGTAGTTGTGCACAGTTCTGGTGTCCATATTCTCGAAATGATAGAGACATTGGAGAAGGGTGCAAAAAAGATTCACAAGCATGATACCAGAATGGTGAGGATATACTTATCAGGAAAGGCTGAACAGGCTGGGGGCACTTTCTCTAGAAAAGAGAAGGCTGAGGGGTCACCTCCCTCCTCTCTCCTCCCTCCATCCATCCCTCCCTACTCTCTCTCTCTCTCCATCCTCTCTCTCCTCTCTCTCCTCCATCCCTCCTCCTCTCTCTCTCTCCTCCATCCCTCCCTCCTCTCTCTCTCTCCTCCATCCCTCCCTCCTCTCTCTCTCCTCCATCCGTCCCTCCTCTCTCTCTCTCCTCCATCCGTCCCTCCTCTCTCTCTCTCCTCCATCCCTCCCTCCTCTCTCTCTCTCCTCATCCCATCCCTCCCTCTCTCTCTCTCTCCTCCATCCCTCCCTCCTCTCTCTCTCTCTCTCCTCCATCCCTCCCTCCTCTCTCTCTCTCTCTCTCCTCCATCCCTCCCTCCTCTCTCTCTCTCTCCATCCCTCCCTCCTCTCTCTCTCTCTCCTCCATCCCTCCCTCCTCTCTCTCCTCCATCCCTCCCTCCTCTCTCTCTCCTCCATCCCTCCCTCTCTCTCCTCCATCCCTCCCTCTCTCTCCTCCATCCCTCCCTCTCTCTCCTCCATCCCTCCCTCTCTCTCCTCATCCCTCCCTCTCTCTCCTCCATCCCTCCCTCTCTCTCCTCCATCCCTCCCTCTCTCTCCTCCATCCCTCCCTCTCTCTCCTCCATCCCTCCCTCTCTCTTCCTCCATCCCTCCCTCTCTCTCCTCCATCCCTCCCTCTCTCTCCTCCATCCCTCCCTCTCTCTTCCTCCATCCCTCCCTCTCTCTCCTCCATCCCTCCCTCTCTCTCCTCCATCCCTCCCTCTCTCTGCCTCCATCCCTCCCTCTCTCTCTCCTCCATCCATCCCTCTCTCTCTCCTCCATCCTCCCTCCCTCTCTCTCTTCTCCTCCATCCCTCCCTCCTCTCTCTCTCTCTCTCCTCCATCCCTCCCTCTCTCTCATCTCTCTCCTCATCCCTCCCTCCTCTCTCTCCTCCATCCCTCCCTCCTCTCTCTCTCTCTCTACTCCATCCCTCCCTCCTCTCTCTCTCTCTCCTCCATCCCTCCCTCCTCTCTCTCTCTCCTCCATCCCTCCCTCCTCTCTCTCTCTCTCCTCCATCCCTCCTCCTCTCCTCTCCTCGCGATCCTCCTCCTCTCCTCCTCTCTCTCCTCGCATCCATCCCTCCTCTCTCTCTCTCTCTCCTCCATCCCTCCATCCTCTCTCTCTCTCCTCCATCCCTCCCTCCTCTCTCTCTCTCCTCCATCCCTCCTCTCCTCTCCTCTCTCCTCCATCCCTCCCTCCTCTCTCTCTCCTCCATCCCACCCTCCTCTCTCTCTCTCTCCTCCATCCCCTCCTCCTCTCTCTCTCTCTCTCTCTCTCCTCCATCCCTCCTCTCTCTCTCTCCTCCATCCCTCCCTCTCTCTCTCTCTCCTCCCTCCTCTCTCTCTCTTCCTCCATCCCTCCCTCCTCTCTCTCTCCTCATCCCTCCCTCCTCTCTCTCATCCTCCATCCCTCTCCTCTCTCTCTCTCTCTCTCTCTCCTCCATCCCTCCTCTCTCTCTCCTCCATCCCTCCTCCTCTCTCTCTCTCCTCCATCCCTCCCTCCTCTCTCTCTCTCCTCCATCCCTCCTCCTCTCTCTCTCTCTCTCTCTCCATCCCTCCCTCCCTCTCTCTCTCTCTCTTCCTCCATCCCTCCCTCCTCTCTCTCTCTCTCTTCCCTCCATCCCTCCCTCCTCTCCCTCTCCTCCATCCCTCCCTCCTCTCTCTCTCTCTCTCCTCCATCCCTCCCTCCTCTCTCTCTCCTCATCCCTCCCTCCTCTCTCTCTCTCCTCCACCCCTCCCTCCTCTCTCTCTCTCCTCCATCCCTCCCTCCTCTCTCTCCTCCATCCCTCCCTCCTCTCTCTCTCTCCTCCATCCCTCCCTCCTCTCTCTCTCTCCTCCATCCCTCCCTCCTCTCTCTCTCTCCTCCATCCCTCCCTCCTCTCTCTCTCTCCTCCATCCCTCCCTCCTCTCTCTCTCTCTCTCTCTCCTCCATCCCTCCTCTCTCTCTCTCCTCCATCCCTCCCTCCTCTCTCTCTCTTCCTCCATCCCTCCTCCTCTCTCTCGCTCTCTCTCCTCCATCCCTCCTCTCTCTCTCTCCTCCATCCCTCCCTCCTCTCTCTCTCTCCTCCATCCCTCCCTCCTCTCTCTCTCTCCTCCATCCCTCCCTCCTCTCTCTCTCTCTCTCCTCCATCCCTCCCTCCTCTCTCTCTCTCTCTCCTCCATCCCTCCCTCCTCTCTCTCTCTCCTCCATCCCTCCCTCCTCTCTCTCTCCTCCATCCCTCCCTCCTCTCTCTCTCTCCTCCATCCCTCCCTCCTCTCTCTCTCTCTCTCCTCCATCCCTCCCTCTCTCTCTCTCTCTCCTCCATCCCTCCCTCCTCTCTCTCTCTCCTCCATCCCTCCCTCCTCTCTCTCTCTCCTCCATCCCTCCTCCTCTCTCTCCTCCATCCCTCCCTCCTCTCTCTCTCTCCTCCATCCCTCCCTCCTCTCTCTCCTCCATCCCTCCCTCCCTCCTCTCTCTCCTCCATCCGTCCCTCCTCTCTCTCTCTCCTCCATCCTCCCTCCTCTCTCTCTCTCCTCCATCCCTCCCTCCTCTCTCTCTCCTCCATCCCTCCTCCTCTCTCTCTCCTCCATCCCTCCTGCTCTCGCTCATCCAGCCCTCCCTCCTCTCCTCTCTCCTCCATCCTCCCTCCTCTCTCTCTCTCTCTCCTCCATCCCTCCCTCTCTCTCTCTCTCTCCTCCATTCCCTCCCTCCTCTCTCTCTCTCTCCTCCATCCCTCCCTCCTCTCTCTCTCTCTCCTCCATCCCTCCTCCTCTCTCTCTCTCCTCCATCCCTCCCTCCTCTCTCTCTCTCTCCTCCATCCTCCTCCTCTCTCTCTCTCCATCTCTCTCCTCCATCCCTCCCTCCTCTCTCTCTCCTCCATCCTCCCTCCTCTCTCTCTCTCTCTCCTCCATCCCTCCCTCTCTCTCTCTCCTCCATCTCTCTCCCCATCCATCTCTCCTCTCTCTCTCTCCTCCATCCCTCCCTCCTCTCTCTCTCTCCTCCATCCCTCCTCCTCTCGCTCTCCTCCAGCCCTCCCTCCCTCTCTCTCTCTCTCTCTCTCCTCCATCCCTCCCTCCTCTCTCTCTCCTCCATCCCTCCCTCCTCTCTCTGCTCTTCTCCTCCATCCCTCCCTCCTCGTCGTCTCTCTCTCCATCCCTCCTCTCTCTCTTCTCCTCCATCCCTCCCTCCTCTCTCTCTCTCCTCCATCCCTCCCTCCTCTCTCTCTCTCTCCTCCATCCCTCCCTCCTCTCTCTCCTCCATCCTCCCTCCTCTCTCTCTCCTCCATCCTCTCCTCTCTCTCTCTCTCCTCCATCCCTCCTCCTCTCTCTCTCTCTCCTTCCTCTCCTCTCTCTCTCCTCCTTCCTCCTCCTCTCTCTCTCTCCTCCATCCTCCTCCTCGCTCTCTCTCTCTCTCTCCTCCATCCCTCCTCTCTCTCTCTCCTCCATCCCTCCTCCTCTCTCTCTCTCCTCCATCCCTCCCTCCTCTCTCTCTCTCCTTCCATCCCTCCCTCCTCTCTCTCTCTCTCCTCCATTCCCTCCCTCCTCTCTCTCTCTCCTCCATCCCTCCCTCCTCTCTCTCTCTCCTCCATCCTCTCCTCTCTCTCTCTTCCTCATCCCTCCCTCCTCTCTCTCTCTCCTTCCCTGCCATCCCTCCTCTCTCTCTCTCCTCCATCCCTCCCTCCTCTCTCTCTCTCCTCCATCCATCCCTCCTCTCTCTCTCTCCTCCATCCCTCCCTCCTCTCTCTCTCTCTCTCTCTCATCCTCCATCCCTCTCGCTCTCTCTCTCTCTCTCTCCATCCCTCCCTCCTCTCTCTCTCTCTCCTCCATCCCTCCTCCTCTCTCTCTCTCTCCTCCATCCCTCCTCCTCTCTCTCTCTCTCCTCCATCCTCCTCTCTCTCTCTCCTCCATCTCCTCCCTTCCTCTCTCTCTCTCTCAGTCCCTCCCTCCTCTCTCTCTCTCCTCATCTCTTCCTCCATCCCTCCCTCCTCTCTCTCTCTCCTCCATCCTCCCTCTCTCTCTCTCTCTCCTCCATCCTCCTCATCTCTCTCTCTCTCTCTCTCCTCATCCCTCCCTCCTCTCTCTCTCTCCTCCATCCTCGCCTCCTCTCTCTCTCTCCTCCATCCTCCTCTCTCTCTCTCTCCTCATCCTCCCTCTCTCTCCTCATCCCTCCCTCCTCTCTCTCTCTCCTCCATTCCCTCCCTCCTCTCTCTCCTCTCACTCCATCCTCCCTCCTCTCTCTCTCCTCCATCCCTCCCTCCTCTCTCTCTCTTCCATCCCTCCCTCCTCTCTCTCTCTCCTCCATCCCCTCCCTCCTCTCTCTCTCTCCTCCATCCCTCCCTCCTCTCTCTCTCTCCATCCCTCCATCTCTCTCTCTCTCCTTCCTCATCCCGTCCTCCTCTCTCTCTCTCCTCCATCCTCCCTCCTCTCTCTCTCTTCCTTCTCTCCTCTCTCTCTCTTCTCCTCCTCTCCTCCTCCTCTCTCTCTCTCCTCCATCCCTCCCTCTCTCTCTCTCTCTCCTCCTCTCATCTCTCCCTCCTCTCTTCCTCCATCCCTCCCTCCTCTCTCTCTTCTCTCCTCCATCCTCCTCTCTCTCTCTCTCTCTCCTCCATCCCTCCTCCTCTCTCTCTTCTCCATCCTTCCCTCCTCTCTCTCTCTCCTCCATCCCTCCCTCCTCTCTCTCTCTCATCCATCCTCCCGCCTCTCTCTCTCTCCTCATCCCTCCTCCTCTCTCTCTCTCTCTCCTTCCTCATCCCTCCTCTCTCTCTCTTCCTCCATCCCTCCTCCTCTCTCTCTCTCCTCCATTCCCTCCTCCTCTCTTCTCTCTCCTCCATCCCTCCTCTCTCTCTCTCTCTCTTCTTCCATCCCTCCCTCCTCTCTCTCTCGTCTCCTCCATCCTCCCTCCTCTCTCTCTCTCTCCTCCATCCCTCCCTCTCTCTCTCTCTTCCTCCATCCCTCCCTCCTCTCTCTCTCTCTCCTCCATCCCTCCCTCCTCTCTCTTCTCTCTCCTCCATCCCTCCTCTCTCTCTCTCTCTCTCCTCCATCCCTCCTCCTCTCTCTCTCTCTCATCTCTCTCCTCCATCCCTCCTCCTCTCTCTCTCTCCTCCATCCCTCCCTCCTCTCTCTCTCTCCTCCATCCCTCCCTCCTCTCTCTCTCTTCCTCCATCCCTCCTCTCTCTCTCTCTCCTCCATCCCTCCCTCCTCTCTCTCTCTCTCTCTCTCTCCTCCATCCCTCCTCTCTCCTCTCTCCTCCATCCTCCCTCTCTCTCTCTCCGCCATCCTCCGCTCCTCTCTCTCTCTCTTCCTCCATCCTCCTCCTCTCTCTCTCTTCTCCTCCATCCTCCTCCCTCTCTCTCTCTCTCTCTCTCTCCTCTTCCCTCCCTCCTCTCTCTCTCTCTCTCCATCTCCTCCTCTCTCTCTCTCTCCTCCATCCCTCCCGCCTCTCTCTCTCTCATCCTCCTCCCTCCCTCCTCTCTCTCTCTCTCTCCTCCATCCTCCCTCCTCTCTCTCTCTCTCTCTCCTCCATCCCTCCCTCCTCTCTCTCTCTCCTCCATCTCTCTCCATCCCTCTCTCTATCTCTCTCTCCTCCATCCTCCCTCTCTCTCTCTCTCTCCTCCATCTCTCTCCTCCTCTTCCTCCTCTCTCTCTCTCTCCTCCATCCCTCCCTCCTCTCTCTCTCTCTCCTCCATCCTCTCCCTCCTCTCTCTCTCTCTCTCCTCCATCCCTCCCTCCTCTCTCTCTCTCCTCCATCCCTCCCTCCTCTCTCTCTCTCTCCTCCATCCCTCCCTCCTCTCTCTCTCTCTCTCCTCCATCCCTCCCTCCTCTCCTCTCTCTCTCTCTCTCCTCCATCCCTCCCTCCTCCTCTCCTCTCTCTCTCTCTCTCCTCCATCCTCCCTCCTCTCTCTCTCTCCTCCATCTCTCTCCTCCATCCCTCCCTCCTCTCTCTCTCTCCTCCATCCCTCCCTCCTCTCTCTCTCTCTCTCCTCCATCCCTCCCTCCTCTCTCTCTCTCTCATCTCTCTCCCATCCCTCCCTCCTCTCTCTCTCTCCTCCATCCCTCCCTCCTCTCTCTCTCTCCTCCATCCCTCCTCCTCTCTGCTCTCTCCTCCATCCTCCCTCCCTCTCTCGCTCTCTCTCATCCCTCCCTCCTCTCTCTCTCCTCTCATCCTCCCTCCCTCTCTCTCTCTCTCTCCATCCCTCCCTCTCTCCTCTCCCTCCATCCCTCCCTCCTCTCTCTCTCCTCCATACCTCCCTCCTCTCTCTCCTCCATCCCTCCCTCCTCTCTCTCATCTCCTCCATCCCTCCCTCCTCTCTCTCTCTCCTCATCCCTCCCTCCTCTCTCTCTCCCTCCATCCTCCCTCCTCTCTCGCACCTCCATCCCTCCTCTCTCTCTCTCTCTCCTCCATCCCTCTCCCTCCTCTCTCGTCTCTCCTCCATCCCTCCCTCCTCTCTCTCTCTCCTCCATCCCTCCTCTCTCTCTCTCTCTCTCCTCCATCCCTCCCTCCTCTCTCTCTCTCCTCCATCCCTCCCTCCCTCTCTCTCTCTCTCCTCTCATCCCTCCTCCTCCTCTCTCTCCTCTCTCTCTCCTCCTCCATCCACCTCTCTCTCTCCTCCATCCCTCCCTCCTCTCTCTCTCTCCTCCATCCCTCCCTCCTCTCTCTCTCTCCTCCATCCCTCCCTCCTCTCTCTCTCTCCTCCATCCCTCCCTCCTCTCCTCTCTCCCTCCATCCCTCTCCTCCTCTCTCCTCTCTCCTCCATCCATCCTCCTCTCTCTCTCTCCTCCATCCCTCCCTCCACTCTCTCTCTCTCATCCTCCCTCCTCTCCTCTCTCTCTCTCCTCCATCCCTCCTCTCTCTCTCTCCTCCATCCCTCCCTCCTCCTCTCTCTCTCTCTCCTCCATCCCTCCCTCCTCTCTCTCTCTCTCCTCCATCCCCTCCCTCCCTCCTCTCTCTCTCACTCCATCCCTCCCTCCTCTCTCTCTCTCCTCCATCCCTCCCTCCTCTCTCTCTCACCTCCCACCTCCCCTCCCTCCCTCCCTCTCTCTCACCTCCATCCCTCCCATCCTCCCTCCTCTCTCCTCTCATCCTCCCTCCCTCCTCTCTCTCTCTCCTCCATCTCTCCTCCTCCATCCCTCCCTCCTCTCTCCATCATCCCTCCCTCTCTCTCTCCTCCATCCCTCCCTCCTCTCTCTCTCTCCTCCATCTCTCTCCTCCATCCCTCCCTCCTCTCTCTCTCTCCTCCATCCCTCCCTCCTCTCTCTCTCTCCTCCATCCCTCCCTCCTCTCTCTCTCTCCTCCATCCCTCCCTCCCTCTCTCTCTCTCTCTCTCTCCTCCATTCCCTCCCTCTCTCTCTCTCCTCCATCCCTCCCTCCTCTCTCTCTCTCTCCTCCATCCCTCCCTCCTCTCTCTCTCTCTCTCTCCTCCATCCCTCCCTCCTCTCTCTCTCTCTCTCTCTCACCTCTCTCTCTCTCTCTCCATCCCTCCCTCCCTCTCTCCTCCAACCCTCCCTCCCTCTCTCCTCCATCCCTCCCTCACTCTCTCCTCCATCCCTCCCTCCCTCCTCTCTCTCTCTCCTCCATCCCTCCCTCCTCTCTCTCTCTTCCATCCTCCCCTCCTCTCTCTCTCTTCATCCCTCACCTCCACTCTCTCTCCCATCCCTCCCTCCTCTCTCTCTCTCCTCCATCCCTCCCTCCTCTCTCTCTCCTCCATCCCTCCCTCCTCTCTCTCTCCTCCATCCCACCCTCCTCTCTCTCTCCTCCATCCCTCCCTCCTCTCTCTCTCTCCTCCATCCCTCCCTCCTCTCTCTCTCTCCTCCATCCCTCCCTCCTCTCTCTCTCTCTCCTCCATCCCTCCCTCCTCTCTCTCTCTCTCCTCCATCCCTCCCACCTCTCTCTCTCTCCTCCATCCCTCCTCCTCTCTCTCTCTCTCCTCCATCCCTCCCTCCTCTCTCTCTCTCCACCACCCTCCCTCCTCTCTCACTCTCTCCTCCATCCTCCCTCCTCTCTCTCTCTCCTCCATCTCTCTCCTCCATCCCTCCCTCCTCTCTCTCTCTCCACCATCCCTCCCTCCTCTCTCTCTCTCCTCCATCCCTCCCTCCCTCTCTCTCTCTCCTCCATCCCTCCCTCCTCTCTCTCTCTCTCCTCCATCCGTCCCTCCTCTCTCTCTCTCTCCTCCATCCCTCCTTCCTCTCTCTCTCTCCTCCATCTCTCTCCTCCATCCCTCCCTCCTCTCTCTCTCTCCTCCATCCCTCCCTCCTCTCTCTCTCTCTCCTCCATCCCTCCCTCCTCTCTCTCTCTCTCCTCCATCCCTCCCTCCTCTCTCTCTCTCTCTCCTCCATCCCTCCCTCCTCTCTCTCTCTCTCCTCCATCCCTCCCTCCTCTCTCTCTCTCCTCCATCCCTCCCTCCTCTCTCTCTCCTCCATCCCTCCCTCCTCTCTCTCTCACTCCATCCCTCCCTCCTCTCTCTCTCTCTCTCTCTCCTCCATCCCTCCCTCCTCTCTCTCTCTCTCTCTCCTCCATCCCTCCCTCCTCTCTCTCCTCCATCCCTCCCCTCCTCTCTCTCTCTCTCCTCCATCCCTCCCTCCTCTCTCTCTCTCCTCCATCCCTCCCTCCTCTCTCTCTCTCTCTCTCTCCTCCATCCCTCCCTCCTCCCTCCCTCCTCTCTCTCTCTCCTCCATCCCACCCTCCTCTCTCTCTCCTCCATCCCTCCCTCCTCTCTCCCCTCTCTCTCTCTCCTCCATCCCTCCCTCCTCTCTCTCCTCCATCCCTCCCTCCTCTCTCTCTCTCTCCTCCATCCCTCCCTCCTCTCTCTCTCTCTCCTCCATCCCTCCCTCCTCTCTCTCTCTCTCCTCCATCCCTCCCTCCTCTCTCTCTCTCTCTCTCTCCTCCATCCCTCCCTCCTCCCTCTCTCTCTCTCTCTCCTCCATCCCTCCCTCCTCCCTCCCTCCTCTCTCTCTCTCCTCCATCCCACCCTCCTCTCTCTCTCCTCCATCCCTCCCTCCTCTCTCCTCCATCCCTCCCTCCTCTCTCTCTCTCCTCCATCCCTCCCTCCTCTCTCTCTCTCCTCCATCCCTCCCTCCTCTCTCTCTCTCTCCTCCATCCATCCATCCATCCCTCCCTCCTCTCTCTCTCTCCTCCATCCATCCATCCCTCACCTCCTCTCTCTCTCTCCTCCATCCATCCATCCTCCTCCCTCCCTCCTCTCTCTCTCTCCTCCATCCCTCCCACACTCTCACTCGCCACCCCCCCCTCCTTCCCCCCCTCTCTCTCTCTCACTCCCCACCTCCCTCATCCTTCTCTCTCTCCCTCCTCCCTCTACACACAAAGGGTTGTAGAAGTTTGGAATTCTCTTCCGCAAACGGCAATTGATACGAGCTCAATTGCTAAATTTAAATGTGAGATAGATAGCTTTTTGGCAACCCAAAGGTATTAAGGGATATGGGCCAAAGGGCAGGTATATGGAGTTAGATCACAGATCAGCCATGATCTTATCAAATGGCGGAGCAGGCCGAGGGGCTGAATGGCCTACTCCTGTTCCTATGTTCCTTCTCTCTCCCCCACCCTCTCTTTCTCCCCCTCCAACCTTCTCCCCCTTCCTCAAACTTCTCTCTCTCCCCCCCTCCAACCTTCTCTCTCTCCCCCCTCCCCCTCCAACCTTCTCTCTCTCCCCTTCCCCCTCTCCTCCCCCCTTCTCCTCCTCCTCTCCCTCCCTCCCCTTCTCCCCTCACTCTCTCTCTCTCTCTCTCTCTCTCTCGCCCCTCCCCCTTCTCCCTCACTCTCTCTCTCCCTCCCCCTTCTCCCTCACTCTCTCTCTCTCTCCCTCACTCTCTCTCTCTCTCCCTCCCCCTACTCTCTCTCTCTCTCCCTCCCCCTTCTCTCTCTCTCTCCCCTCCCCCTTCTCTCTCTCTCTCCCTCCCCCTTCTCTCTCTCTCTCCCTCCCCCTTCTCTCTCTCTCTCCCCTCCCCCTTCTCTCTCTCTCTCCCTCCCTCCCCCTTCTCTCTCTCTCTCCCTCCCTCCCCCTTCTCTCTCTCTCTCCCTCCCTCCCCCTTCTCTCTCTCTCTCCCTCCCCCTTCTCTCTCTCCCTCCCTCCCCCTTCTCTCTCTCTCCCCCCCTTCTCCCTCCCCCCCCCCCCCCCTTCTCCCTCACTCTCCCCCCCCCCCTTCTCCCTCACTCTCCCCCCCCCCCTTCTCCCTCACTCTCCCCCCCCCCTTCTCCCTCACTCTCCCCCGCCCCTTCTCCCTCACTCTCCCCCGCCCCTTCTCCCTCATTCTCCCCCCCCCTTCTCCTCACACTCTCTCCCTCCCTCTCCCTTCTCTCTCTCTCTCCCCCTCTCTCTCTCCCTCCCTCCCCCTTCTCCCTCTCTCTCCCTCCCCTCCCCCTTCTCTCTCTCCCTCCCTCTCCCTTCTCTCTCTCCCTCCCTCTCCCTTCTCTCTCTCCCTCCCTCTCCCTTC
The DNA here is from genome assembly GCF_035084215.1 of Heptranchias perlo. Classification (NCBI taxonomy): domain Eukaryota; kingdom Metazoa; phylum Chordata; class Chondrichthyes; order Hexanchiformes; family Hexanchidae; genus Heptranchias; species Heptranchias perlo. Next base: position 551,327 of record NW_027139099.1, on the reverse strand, counting down.
TCTCTCTCTCTCTCTCCTCCTCTCCCTCTCTCTCTCTCTCCCTCCCTCTCCCCTTCTCTCTCTCTCTCCCCCTCTGTCTCCCTCCCCCTTCTCTCCCCCTTCTCTCTCTCTCCCTCCCTCCCCCTTCTCTCTCTCTCTCCCTCCCCCTTCTCCCTCAACTCATCTCTCCCTCCCCCTTCTCCCTCACTCTCTCTCTCTCCTCCCCCTTCTCCCTCACTCTCTCTCTCCCTCCCCCTTCTCCTCTCACTCTCTCTCTCCCTCCCCCTTCTCCCTCACTCTCTCTCATCCCTCACTCTCCTCTCTCCCTCACTCTCTCTCTCTCCCCCCTTCTCCCTCACTCTCCCCCCCCTTCTCCCTCACTCTCCCCCCCCCTTCTCCCTCACTCTCCCCCCCCCCCCTTTCTCCTCACTCTCCCCCCCCCCTTTCTCCCCTCATTCTCCCCCCCCCTTTCTCCCTCACTCTCCCCCCCTTCTCCCTCACTCTCCCCCCCCCTTCTCCCTCACTCTCTCTCTCTCCCCCCCTTCTCCCTCACTCTCTCTCTCCCCCCCCTCTCCCTCACTCTCCCCCCCCCCCCTTCTCCCACACTCTCCCCCCACCCTTCTCCCTCACTCTCCCCCCCCTTCTCCTCACTCTCCCCCCCCCCCATTCTCCCTCACTCTCACCCCCCCCCTTCTCCCTCACTCTCCCCCCCCCCCCTTCTCCTCACTCTCCCCCCCCTTCTCCTCACCTCCCCCCCCCTCTCCCTCACTCTCCCCCCCCCCTTCTCCCTCACTCTCCCCCCCCCCTTCTCCCCTCACTCTCCCCCCCCCTTCTCCCTCACTCTCCCCCCCCTTCTCCCTCACTCTCACCCCCCCCTTCACCCTCACTCTCCCCCCCCCCTTCTCCCTCACTCTCCCCCCCCCCTTCTCCCTCACTCTCCCCCCCCCCCTTCTCCCTCACTCTCCACCCCCCCCCCCCCCCTTCTCCCTCACTCTCCCCCCCCCCCCTTCTCCCTCACTCTCCCCCCCCCCCTTCTCCCTCACTCTCCCCCCCCCCCCTCTCCCTCACTCTCCCCCCCCCCTTCTCCCTCACTCTCCCCCCCCCTTCTCCCTCACCTCACCCCCCCCCCCCTTCCTCCCTCACTCTCCCCCCCCCCCTTCTCCCTCACTCTCCCCCCCCCCCTTCTCCCTCACTCTCCCCCCCCCCTTCTCCTCACTCTCCCCCCCCCCCTTCTCCCTCACTCTCCCCCCCCCCCCCTTCTCCCTCACTCTCCCCCCCCCCCTTCTCCCTCACTCTCCCCCCCCCCCTTCTCCCTCACTCTCCCCCCCCCCCCCTCTCCCTCACTCTCCCCCCCCCCCCTTCTCCCTCACTCTCCCCCCCCCCCTTCTCCCTCACTCTCCCCCCCCCCCTTCTCCCTCACCTCACCCCCCCCCCTTCTCCCTCACTCTCTCTCTCTCCCCCCCTTCTCCCTCACTCTCCCCCCCTTCTCCCTCACTCTCTCTCTCTCCCCCCCTTCTCCCTCACTCTCCCCCCCCCCTTCTCCCTCACTCTCCCCCCCCCCCTTCTCCCTCACACTCCCCCCCCCTTCTCCCTCACTCTCCCCCCCCCCCCTCTCCCTCACCTCTCCCCCCCCCCCCCCTTCACCCTCACTCTCCCCCCCCCCCCCCCTTCTCCCTCACTCTCCCCCCCCCCCCCTTCTCCCTCACCTCTCCCCCCCCCCCTTCTCCCTCACTCTCCCCCCCCCCCTTCTCCCTCACTCTCCCCCCCCCCCTTCTCCCTCACTCTCCCCCCCCCTTCTCCCTCACTCTCCCCCCCCCCTTCTCCCTCACTCTCCCCCCCCCCCCTTCTCCCTCACTCTCCCCCCCCCCTTCTCCCTCACTCTCCCCCCCCCCCCTTCTCCTCACTCTCCCCCCCCCCCCTTCTCCCTCACTCTCCCCCCCCCTTCTCCCCTCACTCTCCCCCCCCCCTCCTCCCTCACTCTCCCCCCCTTCTCCCTCACTCTCCCCCCCTTCTCCCTCACTCTCCCCCCTCCCTCTCTCCACTCTCCCCTCCCTCTCTCCACTCTCCCCTCCCTCTCTCCACTCTCCCCTCCCTCTCTCCACTCTCCCCTCCCTCTCTCCACTCTCCCCTCCCTCTCTCCACTCTCCCCTCCCTCTCTCCACTCTCCCCTCCCTCTCTCCACTCTCCCCTCCCTCTCTCACACTCTCCCCTCCCTCTCTCCACTCTCCCCTCCCTCTCTCCACTCTCCCCTCCCTCTCTCCACTCTCCCCTCCCTCTCTCCACTCTCCCCTCCCTCTCTCCACTCTCCCCTCCCTCTCTCCACTCTCCCCTCCCTCTCTCCACTCTCCCCTCCCTCTCTCCACTCTCCCCTCCCTCTCTCCACTCTCCCCTCCCTCTCTCCACTCTCCCCTCCCTCTCTCCACTCTCCCCTCCCTCTCTCCACTCTCCCCTCCCTCTCTCCACTCTCCCCTCCCTCTCTCCACTCTCCCCTCCCTCTCTCCACTCTCCCCTCCCTCTCTCCACTCTCCCCTCCCTCTCTCCACTCTCCCCTCCCTCTCTCCACTCTCCCCTCCCTCTCTCCACTCTCCCCTCCCTCTCTCCACTCTCCTCTCTCCACTCTCCCCTCCCTCTCTCCACTCTCCCCTCCCTCTCTCCACTCTCCCCTCCCTCTCTCCACTCCTCCCCTCCCTCTCTCCACTCTCCCCTCCCTCTCTCCACTCTCCCCTCCCTCTCTCCACTCTCCCCTCCCTCTCTCCACTCTCCCCTCCCTCTCTCCACTCCCTCTCTCCACTCTCCCCTCCCTCTCTCCACTCTCCCCTCCCTCTCTCCACTCTCCCCCCCCCTCTCTCCACTCTCCCCCCCCCTCTCTTCACTCTCCCCTCCCTCTCTTCACTCTCCCCTCCCTCTCTTCACTCTCCCCTCCCTCTCTTCACTCTCCCCCTCCCCCCTCTCTTCACTCTCCCCTCCCTCCCCCAGTACTTTGCATCTGTCTTTACCAAGGAAGAAGATGCTGCCAGAGTCTCAGTAAAGGAAGATATAGGTGAGATACTGGATGGGCTAAAAATTGATAAAGAAGAGGTACTAGAAAGGCTAGCTGTACTTAAAGTGGATAAGTCACCCAGTCCGGATGGGATGCATCCTAGGTTGGTGAGGGAAGTAAGGGTGGAAATTATGGAGGTACTGGCCATAATCTTCCAAACATCCTGAGATACGGGGGTGGTGCCAGAGGACTGGAGAATTGCAAATGTTACACCCTTGTTCAAAAAAGGGTGTAAGGATAAACCCAGCAACTACAGGCCAGTCAGTTTAACCTCAGTGGTGGGGAAACTTTTAGAAACGATAATCCGGGACGGAATTAACAGTCACTTGGACAAGTCTGGATTAATTAAGGAAAGCCAGAACGGATTTGTTAAAGGCAAATCCTGTTTAACTAATTTGATTGAGGTTTTGGATGAAGTAACAGAGAGGGTTGATGAGATCAATGAAGTTGATGTGTATACGGACTTTCAAAAGGCGTTTGATAAAGTGCCGCATAATAGGCTTATCAGCAAAACTGAAGCCCATGGAATAAAGGGGACAGTGGCAGCATGGATACAAAATTGGCTAAGAGACAGGAAACAGAGAGTAGTGGTGAACGGTTGTTTTTCGGACTGGAGGGAGGTGTACAGTGGTGTTCCCCAGGGGTCAGTGCTGGGACCACTGCTTTTCTTGATATATATTAATGACTTGGACTTGGGTGTACAGAGCACAATTTCAAAATATGCAGATGACACAAAACTTGGAAGTATAGTGAACAGTGAGGAGGATAGTGATAGACTTCAAGAGGATATAGACAGGCTGGTGGAATGGGCGGACACATGGCAGATAAAAATTAACGTAGAGAATTTTGAAGTGATACATTTCGGTAGGAAGAACGAGGAGAGGCAATATAAACTAGAGGGCACAACTCTAAGGGGTACAGGAACAGAGAGACCTGGGGGTATATGTCCACAAATCGTTGAAGGTGGCAGGGACAGGTTGAGAAAGCAGTTAAAAAGCATACGGGATCCTGGGCTTTATAAATAGAGGCATAGAGTACAAAGCAAGGAAGTCATGATGAACCTTTATAAAACATTGGTTCGGCCACAACTGGAGTATTGTGTCCAGTTCTGGGCACCGCCCTTTAGGAAAGATGTGAAAGCCTTAGAGAGGGTACAGAGAAGATTTACTAGAATGATTCCAGGGATGAGGGACTTCAGTTACGTGGATAGACTGGAAAAGCAGGGATTGTTCTCCTTAGAACAGAGAAGGTTGAGAGGCGATTTGATAGAAGTGTTCGAAATCATGAAGGGTTTAGATAAAGTGAATGAAGAGAATTTGCTTCCATTGCTGGAAGGGTCGGGAACCAGAGGGCACAGATTTAAGGTGATTGGCAAAAGAACCAAAGGTGACATGAGGAAAAACATTTTTACACAGCGAGCTACGATGATCTGGAATGCACTGCCCGAAAGAGTGGTGGAGGGCAGATTCATTCATGGCTTTCAAAAGGGAATTGAATAAATACTTGGAAGGGAAAAATTTGCAGAGCTACAGGGAAAGAGCAGAGGAATGGGATTAACTGGATTGTTCTTACAAAGAGCCAGCATGGGCTCGACGGGCCGAATGGCCGCCTTCTGTGCTGTAACCTTTCCATGAAGTTGGTACAGAATGACAGGGTGATATAAAGGTGGTCGGGGATGATGGGGATATGAGGGTGGTTGGGGATGACGGGGATATTAAGGTGGTCGGGGATGACGGGGATATGAGGGTGGTAGGGGATGGTGGGGATATGAGGGTGGTCGGGGATGACGGGGATATGAGGGTGGTAGGGGATTACGGGGATATTAAGGTGGTCGGGGATGGTGGGGATATTAAGGTGGTCGGGGATGACGGGGATATGAGGGTGGTCGGGGATGACGGGGATATGAGGGTGGTCGGGGATGGTGGGGATATGAGGGTGGTCGGGGATGGTGGGGATATGAGGGTGGTCGGGGATGACGGGGATATGAGGGTGGTCGGGGATGGTGGGGATATTAAGGTGGTCGGGGATGACGGGGATATGAGGGTGGTCGGGGATGGTGGGGATATGAGGGTGGTCGGGGATGACGGGGATATGAGGGTGGTCGGGGATGACGGGGATATGAGGGTGGTCGGGGATGGTGGGGATATTAAGGTGGTCGGGGATGACGGGGATATGAGGGTGATCGGGGATGGTGGGGATATTAAGGTGGTCGGGGATGACGGGGATATGAGGGTGATCGGGGATGGTGGGGATACTAAGGTGGTCGGGGATGACAGGGATATGAGGGTGGTAGGGGATTACGGGGATATTAAGGTGGTAAGGGATGACGGCGATATGAAAGGAGACATTTACTCACCACATCTGTGACATTTAGGATCTTCCGGGTCATCCCCTCTGCGTCGTGAGGAGGAGTGGGAGTGAACCAGAGTTTCTGGAATGTTTCGTTTACCAGTTTCTGCAGAGGGACAAACCTGAGTTACATCAACATCCACTTGACAAGAGTTCACCCGGTCACCTCTATCAGCAAACACAAGAACAGTACTTAAATTGGAACAGCTGACAGCATGTCTCGCACAAACTCTCACTTCAATTTCCATTCATCCCACTGGATCAAATGGAAATGAGAAAGATTCAGCACATTTTCTAAGATGTAATCTGTCTGAACTCTGAATGCCTAGAAAATACAAATGGATTTCACTTCTCTGCACAGTTCAGCAAATAATGCTTTCAGTAGCGATTATGGGAAATGTTGAGTAATACTTCAACAATTTCATTAGAACAACATTGCTTAGCCAAAGCATTCTGTTCCCCACAAGGCTCCCAGCCCCACAACCGACATTATATACTCAAGAATACAACAGCCTAGTGGTTATCAGAGAATCATAGAAAATTATGGTACAGAAGGAGGCCATTCGGTCCATGGTGTCCGTGCTGGCCAAAAAGAGCGATCCAGCTTAATCCCACTTTCCAGCACTTGGTCTGTATCCCTGTAGGTGATGACACCAGCTGTGCATCCAGGTACTTTTTAAATGAGTTGAGGGTTTCTGCCTCTCCCACCCTTTCAGGCAGTGAGTTCCAGATCCCCACCACCCTCTGCGTGAAAAAGTTTCTCCTCAGCTCCCCCTCCAATCCTTCTATCAATTACTTTAAATCTATGTCCCCTGGTCACTGACCCCTCCGCTAAGGGAAATAGGTCCTCCACTCTACCAAGGCCCCTCATAATTTTATACACCTCAATTAAATCTCCCTCTCAGCCTCCTTTATCCAATCTTTTCTCATAGCTAAAATTCTCCAGCCCTGGCAACACTCTCGCTAATCTCCTCTGTACCCTCTCTAGTGCAATCACATCTTTCCTGTAATGTGGTGACCAGAACTGTACACAGTACTCAAGCTGTGGCCTAACTAGTGTTTTATACAGTTCGAGCATAACCTCTCTGCTTTTATATTCTATACCTCGGCTAATAAGGAAAGCATCCCGTATATCTTTTTAACCACCTTATCGACCTGTCCTGCTACCTTCAGGGATCTGTGGACATGCACTCCAAGGTCCCTCACTTCCTCCACACCTCTCAGTATCCTCCCATTTATTGTGTATTCCCTTGCCTTGTTTGCCCTCCCCAAATGCATCACCTCACACTTCTCTGGATTGAATTCCATTTGCCACTTTTCTGCCCACCTGACCAGTCCATCGATATCTTCCTGCAGTCGACAGCTTTGCTCCTCACTATCCTCCTGTGGTTACATGGCCAATTTTTGTATCATCTGCAAACTTCTTGATCAAGCCCCCCATATTCAAGTCCAGATCATTAATATATATCACAAAAAGCAAGGAACCTAGTACTGAGCCCTGTGGGACCCCACTGGAAACAGCCTTCCAGTCACAAAAACACCCATCAATCATTACCCTTTGCTTCCTGCCACTGAGCCAATTTTAAATCCAACTTGCCACTTTCTCTTGAAGCTCATGGCTTGTACTTTTTTGACCAGTCTGTCACGTGGGACCTTGTCAAAAGCCTTGCTAAAATCCACGTTGAGGAACCAAGTTGTTAGAGGGTATTCTGAGAGACAGGATCTATGGGCATTTGGAGAGGCAGGGACTGATTAGGAACAGTCAGCATGGTTTTGTGAGAGGGAAAATCATGTCTCACAAATTGGATTGAGTTTTTTGAAGGGGTAACCAAGAAGATAGATGAGGGCTGTGCAGTAGACGTGGTCTACATGGACTTTAGCAAAGCCTTTGACAAGGTACCGCATGGTAGGTTGTTACATAAGGTTAGATCTCACGGGATCCAAGGAGAGGTAGCCAATCGGATACAAAATTGGATTGACGGCAGAAGACAGAGGGTGGTTGTGGAGTGTTGTTTTTCAAACTGGAGGCCTGTGACCAGCGGTGTGCCTCAGGGATCGGTGCTGGGTCCGCTGTTATTTATATTAATGATTTGGATGAGAATTTAGGAGGCATGGTTAGTAAGTTTGCAGATGACACCAAGATTGGTGGCGTTGTGGACAGTGAAGAAGGTTATCTAGGATTGCAACGGGATCTTGATAAATTGGGCCAGTGGGCCGATGAATGGCAGATGGAGTTTAATTTAGATAAATGTGAGGTGATGCATTTTGGTAGATCAAATCGGGCCAGGACCTACTCTGTTAATGGTAGGGGCGTTGGGGAGAGTTATAGAACAAAGAGATCTGGGAGTACAGGTTCATAGCTCCTTGAAAGTGGAGTCACAGGTGGATAGGGTAGTGAAGAAGGCATTCAGCATGCTTGGTTTCATTGGTCAGAACATTGAATGCAGGAGTTGGGATGTCTTGTTGAAGTTGTACAAGACATTAGTTAGGCCACACTTGGAATACTGTGTGCAGTTCTGGTCACCCTATTATAGAAAGGATATTATTAAACTAGAAAGAGTGCAGAAAAGATTTATTAGGATGCTACCGGGACTTGATGGTTTGACTTATAGGGAGAGGTTGGATCGGCTGAGACTTTTTTCCCTGGAGAAGAGGTGGTTTCGGGGGGATCTTATAGAAGTCTATAAAATAATGAGGGGCATAGATAAGGTAGAGAGTCAAAATCTTTTCCCAAAGGTAGGGGAGTCTATAACGAGGGGGCATAGATTTAAGGTGAGAGGGGAGAGATACAAAAGGGTCCAGAGGGGCAATTTTTTCACTCAAAGGGTGGTGAGTGTCTGGAACGAGCTGCCAGAGGCAGTAGTAGAGGCGGGTACAATTTTGTCTTTTAAAAAGCATTTGGACAGTTACATGGGTAAGATGGGTATAGAGGGATATGGGCCAAGTGCAGGCAATTGGGACTAGCTTAGTGGTATAAACTGGGCGACATGGACATGTTGGGCCGAAGGGCCTGTTTCCATGTTGTAAACTTCTATGATTCTAACGAGAGAACAGGTGATCCTAGACTGGGTATTGTGCAATGAGAAAGGATTAATTATTAATCTTGTTGTGCGGGGTCCCTTAGGGAAGAGTGACCATAACATAATAGAATTCCTCATTAAGATGGAGAATGAAGTAGTTGAATCCGAAACTAGGGTCCTGAATCTAAATAAAGGAAATTACAAAAGTATGAGATGCGAGTTGGCTATGATAGATTGGGGAACTTTACTAAATGGGATGACAGTGGATAGGCAATGGCTAATATTTAAAGAACGTGTGCAGGAATTACAACAATTATTCATTCCTGTCTGGTGCAAAAATACAACAGGAAAGGTGGCTCAACCGTGGCTTACAGAAGAAATTTAGGGATAGTATTAGATCCAAAGAGGAGACATACAGAATTGCCAGACAAAGCGGCAAGCCTGAGGATTGGGAGCAGTTTAGAATTCAGCAAAGGAAGACAAAGAGATTGATCAAGAGGGGAAAAATAGAGTATGAGAGTAAACTAGCAGGGAACATAAAAACTGACTGTAAAAGCTTCTATAAATATGTCAAGAGAAAAAGGTTATTGAAGACAAATGTAGGTCCCTTACAGTCAGAAATGGGGGAAATTATAACGGGGAACAAAGAAATGGCAGAACAATTAAACACATACTTTGGTTCTGTCTTCACAAAGGAGGACACAAATAACCTCCCGGAAATATTAGGGAACCAAGGGTCGAGTGAGAGGGAGGAACTGAAGGAAACCAGTATGAGTAAAAAAAAATAGTGCTCGGGAAATTAATGGGGCTGAAGGCTGACAAATCCCCAGGGCGTGATAATCAACATCCCAGAGTACTAAAGGAAGTGGCCCTGGAAATAGTGGATGCATTGGTGATCATCTTCCAAAATTCTATAGACTCTGGAACAGTTCCCACAGATTGGATGGTGGCAAATGTAACCCCAAGAGGGAGAAAAAACAGGGAATTAAGACCAGTTAGCCTAACACCAGTAGTGGGGAAAATGCTAGAGTCTATTATAAAAGATGTGATAACAGAACACTTGGAAGGCATTAACGGGATTGGACAAAGTCAGCATGGGTTTATGAAAGGAAAATCATGCTTAACAAATCTACTGGAATTTTTTGAGGATGTAACCAGTGGAATAGATAGGTGAGAACCAGTGGATGTGGTGTATTTGGATTTTCAGAAGGTCCCACACAAGAGGTTCGTGTGCAGAATTAAAGCACATGGGATTGGGGGGAATATACTGGCATGGATTGAGAATTGGTTGACAGACAGGAAACAGAGAGTAGGAATAAGCGGATCTTTTTCCGGGCGGCAGGCAGTGACTAGTGGGGTACCTCAGGGATCAGTGCTTGGGTCCCAGCTATTCACAATATATATCAATGACTTGGATGAGGGAACTGAATGTAACATTTCCAAGTTTGCAGACGACACAAAGCTGGGGTGGAATGTGAGCTGTGAGGAGGATGTAAAGAAGCTCCAATGTGATTTAGACAAGTTGGGTGAGTGGGCAAGAACATGGCAGATGCAGTATAATGTAGATAAATGTGAGGTTATCAACTTTGGTTGTAAAAACAGAAAGGCAGATTATTATCTGAATGGTGATAGATTTGGAAAAGGGGAGGTGCATCGAGACCTGGGTGTCCTTGTACACCAGTCGCTGAAAGCGAGCATTCAGGTGCAGCAAGCAGTTGGGAAGGCGAATGGTATGTTGGCCTTCATTGCAAGAGGATTTGAGTACAGGAGCAGGGATGTCTTACTGCAGTTGTACGGAGCCTTGGTGAGGCCACATCTGGAGTATTGTGGACAGTTTTGGTCTCCTGATCTGAGGATGTCCTGGCCATGGAGGGAGTGCAACGAAGGTTTACTAGACTGATTCCTGGGATGGCAGGACTGACGTATGAGGAGAGATTGGGTCGACTAGGCCTATATTCACTAGAGTTTAGAAGAATGAGAGGTGATCTCATCGAAACATATAAAATTCTAACAGGAGGAGACAGACTGGATGCAGGGAGGATGTTCCCGATGGCTGGGGAGTCCAGAACCAGGGGTCACAGTCTCAGGATACAGGGAATGCCATTTAGAACCGAGATGAGGAGAAATTTCTTCACTCAGAGGGTGGTGAACCTGTGGAATTCTCTACCACAGAAGGCAGTGGAGGCCAAGTCATTGGATGTATTCAAGAAGGAGATAGATATATTTCTTAATGCTAAAGGGATCAAGGGATATGGGGAAAAAGCGGGAACAGGATACTGAGTTAGATGATCAGCCATGATCATTTTGAATGGCACAACAGGCCCAAATGGCCTACTCTTACTCCTATTTTCTATGTTTCTGTGAACCTCCTTGTTACCACCTCAAAAAATTCCATCAGGTTAACATAACATAAGAAATAGGAGCAGGAGGAGGCCAATCGGACCCTCGAGCCTGCTCCGCCATTCAATAAGATCATGGCTGATCTGATCCTAACCTCAAATCTAAATTCATGTCCAATTTCCTGCCCGCTCCCCATAACCCCTAATTCCCTTTACTTCTCGGAAACTGTCTATTTCTGTTTTAAATTTATTTAATGATGTAGCTTCCACAGCTTCCTGGGGCAGCAAATTCCACAGACCTGCTCCCCTCTGAGTGAAGAAGTTTCTCCTCATCTCAGTTTTGAAAGAGCAGCCCCTTATTCTAAGATTATGCCCCCTAGTTCTGGTTTCACCCATCCTTGGGAACATCCTCACCGCATCCACCCGATCAAGCCCCTTCGCAATCTTATATGTTTCAATAAGATCGCCTCTCATTCTTCTGAACTCCAATGAGTAGAGTCTCAATCTACTCAACCTCTCCTCATATGTCCACCCCCTCATCCCCGGGATTAACCGAGTGAACCTTCTTTGTACTGCCTCGAGAGCAAGTATGTCTTTTCTTAAGTGTGGACACCAAAACTGTATGCAGTATTCCAGGTGCGGTCTCACCAATACCTTATATAACTGCAGCAATACCTCCCTGTTTTTATATTCTATCCCCCAGCAATAAAAGCCAACATTCCGTTGGCCTTCTTGATCACCTGCTGCACCTGCATACTAATTTTTGATTTTCTTGCACCAGGACCCCCAGATCCCTTTGTACTGCAGTACTTTCCAGTTTCTTGCCATTAAGATAATAACTTGCTCTCTGATTTTTCCTGCCAAAGTGCATAACCTCACATTTTCCAATATTGTATTGCATCTGCCAAATCTCCGCCCACTCACCAAGCCTGTCAATATCCCCTTGTAGGTTTTTTATGTCCTCCTCACTCTCCACTTTCCCTCCCATCTTTGTATCATCTGCAAATTTTGATATGTTGCACTCGGTCCCCTCCTCCAAATCGTTAATATAGATTGTAAAGAGTTGGGGACCCAGCACCGACCCCTGCGGAACACCACTGGCCACTGGTTGCCAGTCCGAGAATGAACCATTTATCCCAACTCTCTGCTTCCTGTTAGATAACCAATCCTCCACCCATGCCAGAATATTACCCCCAATCCAGTGATTCTTTATCTTGAGCAATAATCTTTTATGTGGCACCTTGTCGAATGCCTTCTGGAAGTCTAAATACACTACGTCTACTGGTTCCCCTTTATCCACCCTGTACGTTGTATCCTCAAAGAACTCAAGCAAATTTGTCAGACATGACTTCCCCTTCATAAAGCCATGCTGACTTTGTCCTATTAAATTTTGTTTATCCAAATGTTCCGCTAGTCAGACACGACATTCCCGTAACAAATCCATGCTGACTGTCCTTGATTAACTTGTGCCTTTCTAAATGATGATTTATGCCGTCCCTTAGAATTGATTCCAATAATTTGCCCACCACCGAGGTTGGACTGACTGGTCTCTAATTACTCAGTCTATCTTTTTCTCCCTTTATGCTACGGGACTAGCAACCCAGAGGCCAAGAGTTCAAATCCCACCATGGTGAACTTGGAATTGATCATGAAAGTTGCTGGATTGTGAACAGGTTCACTAATGTCCTTCAGGGAAGTTAACCTGCCTCCCCTGCCCTGTCTGGCCCATTGTATTAACAAAATAACCTCCACCTCACCTGCCCCCCTCGAACATTTGGGTCTGAATCCCAATCTCACCTCAATCCCCCGTGTGACACAGACCAGTCTATTAACCCCGACCTCTCCTCAACCCCCGCCGTGTGACACAGACCAGTCTATTAACCCCGACCTCTCCTCAATCCCCCCCGTGTGACACAGACCAGTCTATTAACCCCGACCTCTCCTCAACCCCCGCCGTGTGACACAGACCAGTCTATTAACCCCGACCTCTCCTCAATCCCCCCCCCCGTGTGACACAGACCAGTCTATTAACCCCGACCTCTCCTCAACCCCCGCCGTGTGACACAGACCAGTCTATTAACCCCGACCTCTCCTCAATCCCCCCCGTGTGACACAGACCAGTCTATTAACCCCGACCTCTCCTCAACCCCCGCCGTGTGACACAGACCAGTCTATTAACCCCGACCTCTCCTCAATCCCCCCCCCGTGTGACACAGACCAGTCTATTAACCCCGACCTCTCCTCAATCCCCTCCCCGTGTGACACAGACCAGTCTATTAACCCCGACCTCTCCTCAATCCCCCCCCGTGTGACACAGACCAGTCTATTAACCCCGACCTCTCCTCAACCCCCGCCGTGTGACACAGACCAGTCTATTAACCCCGACCTCTCCTCAACCCCCGCCGTGTGACACAGACCAGTCTATTAACCCCGACCTCTCCTCAATCCCCGCCGTGTGACACAGACCAGTCTATTAACCCCGACCTCACCTCAACCCCCCCCGTGTGACACAGACCAGTCTATTAACCCCGACCTCTCCTCAACCCCCGCCGTGTGACACAGACCAGTCTATTAACCCCGACCTCTCCTCAATCCCCCCCGTGTGACACAGACCAGTCTATTAACCCCGACCTCTCCTCAACCCCCGCCGTGTGACACAGACCAGTCTATTAACCCTGACCTCTCCTCAATCCCCCCCGTGTGACACAGACCAGTCTATTAACCCCGACCTCTCCTCAACCCCCGCCGTGTGACACAGACCAGTCTATTAACCCTGACCTCTCCTCAATCCCCCCCGTGTGACACAGACCAGTCTATTAACCCCGACCTCTCCTCAATCCCCTCCCCGTGTGACACAGACCAGTCCATTAACCCCGACCTCTCCTCAATCCCCGCCGTGTGACACAGACCAGTCTATTAACCCCGACCTCTCCTCAACCCCCCCCGTGTGACACAGACCAGTCTATTAACCCCGACCTCTCCTCAATCCCCCCCCCGTGTGACACAGACCAGTCTATTAACCCCGACCTCACCTCAACCCCCCCCGTGTGACACAGACCAGTCTATTAACCCCGACCTCACCTCAACCCCCGCCGTGTGACACAGACCAGTCTATTAACCCCGACCTCTCCTCAATCCCCCCCCCGTGTGACACAGACCAGTCTATTAACCCCGACCTCACCTCAACCCCCCCCGTGTGACACAGACCAGTCTATTAACCCCGACCTCTCCTCAACCCCCCCCGTGTGACACAGACCAGTCTATTAACCCCGACCTCTCCTCAATCCCCCCCGTGTGACACAGACCAGTCTATTAACCCCGACCTCACCTCAATCCCCGCCGTGTGACACAGACCAGTCTATTAACCCCGACCTCTCCTCAATCCCCCCCCGTGTGACACAGACCAGTCTATTAACCCCGACCTCACCTCAATCCCCCCCGTGTGACACAGACCAGTCTATTAACCCCGACCTCACCTCAACTCCCGCCGTGTGACACAGACCAGTCTATTAACCCCGACCTCACCTCAATCCCCCCCGTGTGACACAGACCAGTCTATTAACCCCGACCTCACCTCAACTCCCGCCGTGTGACACAGACCAGTCTATTAACCCCGACTTCTCCGCAATCCCCCCCCGCCGTGTGACACAGACCAGTCTATTAACCCCGACCTCTCCTCAACCCCCCCCGTGTGACACAGACCAGTCTATTAACCCCGACCTCTCCTCAACCCCCCCCGTGTGACACAGACCAGTCTATTAACCCCGACCTCTCCTCAACCCCCGCCGTGTGACACAGACCAGTCTATTAACCCCGACCTCTCCTCAACCCCCGCCGTGTGACACAGACCAGTCTATTAACCCCGACCTCTCCTCTATCCCCCCCCCGTGTGACACAGACCAGTCTATTAACCCCGACCTCTCCTCAACCCCCGCCGTGTGACACAGACCAGTCTATTAACCCCGACCTCTCCTCTATCCCCCCCCCGTGTGACACAGACCAGTCTATTAACCCCGACTTCTCCGCAATCCCCCCCCGCCCTGTGACACAGACCAGTCTATTAACCCCGACCCTGACCCCCACCCCCAACAACCTCTTGTCTGAGTTTGATCAGCCTGTCCACAGTTCTGTGTGATTTGTGTCGTCCGTGGCTTGTCATACAGACAGCATCTGCCACCTTGTATAAAATAAAGCAGGTTCCTCCTTTAGAGGCTGCAGTAACGCTCTGCACTCGAGAGCAGGGTGACAGGTAAACATCCAGGTAAACTCCAACATCATTTTCATGCGCATGAAGTTGGGCAGAGTCGACTTGAAGCCAGCAGTCTGTGTGACTTTACCTTAATGCCCTCTTCATCATTGACCCGTCGAATCATTCTCACACACATCTCAGTCACTTTGGAGAAGGTCGGCTGCTCGATACAGATGTCGCGCAGAATCTTGATCACCCTCTTTCTCACACTAATACCAGTGTCCTGCAAGAGATTTCTTGTTAAAGGACGAGGCAAATTCTGAGAATGCAAGGCAAGAGCTGGGTAAATTCCCAGGCAGGCAGGACTTGTTAAAATCACTTACTCCTAATATAACGTGGGGACCATTCCCTATAGACTCTGGAACAGCTCCCACCTGTACGGTAAACCAACTCACCAAAGAATCATAGAATGGTACTTTGGACATTTTGATCCAGGGGGCAGTGACACCCCTTAGATTTGGTAGTTTAGAGATGTTCAGTGGTCAGGCACAGGAGGATGTGACTGCGAGTCAGGCAGGTATGGGGATCCAGGATACAGTGATGGAGGAGCCCTTGTTCAACAGGTACGAGGAACTTGCTACCTGTATAGATGAGAACAAAGACTGCAGGGAGGATGGGCAAACTGACCACGGCACCATGGTACAGGAGGCCATGCAAGTGGGGGGAGTAAAAATGAATGTGGTAGTGGTAGGGGATAGTATAGACAGAGGTATAGAATAGTTCTCTGCAGGTGCGACCGGGAGTCTCGAAGGCTGTGTTGTCTGCCCGGTGACAGGGCAGAAAAGAACTTGGAGTATGAATCATCGAAAGGTTACAGCCCGGAAGGAGGCCATTCGGCCCATCAAGTCCGCACCGGCTCGATTCAAGAACAATCCAGCTAGTCCCACTCTCCCGCCCTTTTCCCTGCACATTTTTTTTTCTTTCAAGTACTTATCCAGTTCCCTTTCGAAGGCCATGATTGAATCTGCCTCCACCACCCCCTCGGGCAGTGCATTCCAGATCCTAACCACTCGCTGGGTAAAAAAGTTTTTCCTCATGTCACTTTTGGTTCTTTTGCCAATCTGTGTCCTCTAGTTCTTGACCCTTCCGCCAATGGGAACAGTTTCTCTCTATCTACTCTGTCTGGACCCATGATTTTGAACATTTCTATCAAATCTCCTCTTAACCGTCTCTGTTCCAAGGAGAACAACCCCAGCTTCTCCAGTCTATCCACGTAACTGAAGTCCCTCATCCCTGGAATCATTCTAGTAAATCTCTTCTGCACCCTCTCTAAGGCCTTCACAACTTTCCTAAAGTGCGGTGCCCAGAACTGGACACAATACTCCAGTTGTGGTCGAACCAGTGTTTTATAAAGGTTCATCATGACTTCCTTGCTTTGTACTCTATGCCTCTATTTATAAAGCCCAGGATCCCGTATGCTTTTTTAACCACTTTCTCAACCTGCCCTGCCACCTTCAATGATTTGTGCACATATACCCCCAGATCTCTCTGTTCCTGTACCCCTATTAGAATTGTGCCCTCTAGTTTATATTGCCTCTCCTCGTTCTTCCTACCGAAATGTATCATGTTGCATTTTTCTGCGTTAAATTTCATCTGCCACGTGTCTGCCCATTCCACCAGCCTGTCTATATCCTCTTGAAGTCTATCACTATCCTCCTCACTGTTTACTGCCCTTCCAAGTCTTGTGTCATCTGCAAATTTTGAAATTGTGCCCTGTACACTCAAGTCCAAATCATTAATATATATCAAAAAAAGCAGTGGTCCCAGCACCGACCCCTGGGGAACACCACTGTACACCTCCCTCCAGTCCGAAAAACAACTGTTCACCACTACTCTCTGTTTCCTGTCCCTTAGCCAATTCTGTATCCATGTTGCTACTGTCCCCTTTTTTCCCCATTGGTGGCAATCTTGATGATAAGCCTACCGTGCGGCACTTTATCAAACACCTTTTGAAAATCCATATACAACACATCAATTGCATTGCCCAAATCTACCCTCTCTTTCCCCAAAGGTAAAGGGAGACGGGGAGGATTCAGTTGTTGTGGTCCACGTAGGAACCAACGACATAAGTAAAACTAAGAATGAGGTTCTGCTGAGGGAGTTTGAGGAGCTAGTATCTAAGTTAATAAGCAGAACCTCAAAAGGTAATAATCTCTGGATCACTATCTAAGCCACGCGCACATTGGCACAGGGACAAACAGATCAGAGAGTTAAACGCGTGGCTTAAAGATTGGTGTGGGAGACAGGGGTTTTGATTCATGGGGCACTGGCACCAGTACTGGGGAAAGAGGGAGCTGTTCCGTTGGGACGGGCTCCACTTAAACCGGGCTGGGACCAGTGTCCTGGCGAATCAAATAATTCATATTCGCTGGGTCAAAATCCTGGAACTCCCCTCCTAACAGCACTGTGGGAGAACCTTCACCACACTGACTGCAGCGGTTCAAGACGGCAGCTCACCACCACCTTCTCAAGGGCAATTAGGGATGGGCAATAAATGCTGGCCTCTCCAGCGACGCCCACATCCCGTGAACGAATAAAAAAAAACTAGGGCTGTAAATAGGGCTTTAAATTAAAAAAAAGGGGGGAGGGTGGGGGTCAGGTGACAGGAAATTAAGAAATCTGAAGAAAAAAAGTCAAGGCACTAGAGCAGTGAAGTGACTTGGGTAAAGATAGTAGAGTGTGACAGGATGGGACAGAGTGTTTAACGGTAATAGTGCATCAGCAAATAAGATAAAAGCAGGGAAAAATGGTAAAAATATGAAATTAAAAGCGCTTTATCGGAATATACAGAGCATTCATAAAAAGAAAGACGAATTAATGGCACAAATAGAGATAAATGGGTTTGATGTAATAGCCACTACTGAGACGTGGTTGCAGAGTGACCAAGGTTAGAAACAAAATATTCCAGGGTACTTGACTTAATGAAAAGACAGGAAAAATGAAAACGGGGTGGGGGGCGCATAGCCCTGATAATAAAGGATGATAAAAGGACAGCAGTGAGAAAGGATCTTGGCTCAGAAGATCAGGAAATAGAATCAGTATGTAAGAAATAACAAGGGGCAGAAAACACTGGTGGGAGTAGTTAAAAAGCCCCCTAATAGTAGCTATACCGTTGGACAATCAAGAAATAATACCAGCTTGTAACAAAGGCAATGCAATAATCGTGGGGGACGTTAATCTGCATATAGACTGGGCAAATTAAACTGGCAAAGGTACATTGGAGGACGAGTTCATGGAATGTATTCAAGACAGATTTCTAGAACAATACGTCATGGAACCAAACAGGGAGCAGGCTTTTTAAATCTTGTCGTGTAATAATGAGACAGGGTTAATTACTAATCTCACAGTAAAGGATCCTCCAGGGAAGAGTGATCATAATCTGATAGAATTTCACATTGAGTGTGAGAGTGATGTACTTAAGTCCAAAACTAGTCTTAAACTTAAATAAAGCCAAATACATAGGTATGAGAGGCGAGTTGGCTAAGGTAGATTAGGAAATCAAATTAAAGGGAATGATGGTTGATAAGCAATGGCAAATATTTAAATAAATATTTCAATATTCTCAACGAATATAATTCCATTGAGAAATAAAAACTCCACGGGAAAAGTGATCCACCCGTGGCTAACTAAAAAAGTTAAGGATAGTATTAGATTAAAAGAGGCGGCTTAAAATGTTGCCAAGAAGAGTAGTAAGCCTGAGGATTGGGAGAGTTTTAGAAACCTGCAAAGGGTGACCAAAAAATTGATAAAAAGGGAGAAAACAGAATGAGAATAAACTAGCAAGAAATATAAAAACAGGTTGTCAGAGCTTCTACATGTATGTAAAAAGGAAGAGTAGCAGCAAAAGTAAATGAGAGTCCCTTAGAGGCTAAGACAGGAGAAATTATAATGGGGAATAAGGAAATGGCAGAGACGGTAAACAAATATTTTGTATCTGGTTTCAGACACAAAAGGCATACCAGAAATAGTGGGGAATCAAGGGGCTAATGAGAATGAGGAACTTAAAGTAATTAATACCAGTAGAGAAAAAGTTCTGGAGAAATTAATAGGACGAAAAGTCGACAAATCCCCCGGACCTGATGGCCTACATACGAGGGTTATAAGAGGTGGCTGCAAAGATAGTGGATGCATTCGTTGAGACGTTCCAAAATTCCCTAGATTCTAGAACGGTCCCAGTGGATTGGAAGGTAGCAAATGTAACCCCGCTATTCAAGAAAGGAGGGAGAGAGAAAACAGAGAACAACAGGCCAGTTAGCCTGACATCGGTCACAGGAAAATGCTGGAATCCATTATTAACGAAGTGGGGTCCTAAATCTAAACAAAGGAAACTACGAAGGTATGAGGAGTGAGTTGGCTCTGATAGATTGGGAAGCTTTATTAAAAGGCATGACGGTGGATAGGCAATGGCTAACATTTAAGGAACGAATGCATGAATTGCAACAGTTAATTGGTTAGCTAGATTCAATTTGGTCCCTGAAGGTGGGGCAGGCCTGACTCATCTGAGTCTCAACTGTAGAAATACAGGGGCCTGTCAGTGCGGACAGCACGGTGTGAGGACAACACAGTGTGCTGAGAGTTCGGTAAGTGTGGGAGTTTGGTGAAGTGGGGGAAGGAGGTGCTGCTTTGCCTTGCTTTTCCTGCAGAGCGGTAGTGGACCTGAGAGTAGAAGACTGAGATTGTGGAATAAAAGCAGCAGCAGACCTGCAACAAGAGACAACTACTGTGCGACATCACAGGGACTTAACTCCTGGACCCAAGATAAATAAGAAGCAAAAAGTAATCCAAGTGGGACGTCACCAAGGAAGAGGTAAGTGATTGGCTGGTGAGTATTTTCCTGCTGAATTTGTCTAAGGTTAGAGTTTGTGGATTCTCTGGTCTCTGTTGTGTCGTGGGGGACTGCTGTTCAGCAAGGGCCCTTGAGTATACCTTTTTAATTGAAGTGAAATTGGTGGGATTCATTTAATTTGAGGGAGCGTCCGATAAAAGGCGGGATTTCAGAGCGTTGAGAACAGCTGAGAGGAGCCGAGCCGAGCTGCGACCGAGTTCGAAGTGACGTCAGGAATCAGATCGGGACACGACACAGGGGAGGCACCTGATTGGTGAATAGGTTCAGGTGAGTATTTCTACTTATCGACAGGAACTGAAGGAAAAGGAAAGGGAAGGTCTGCAGGTCTTATAGGAAGTAGCGTTTATTTTTTAGTGAATCAAGGTCCCTAGTGTAGTTAACATTCTCTAAATTGAGAACAATTTAAAGGAGTAAACTCCTTAAAGGGAGTGGTAAGTAGTTTTTCTTTCCTTTTTTTTCTCTTGACATTGCAGTTGTTGTTAAGCTAACTTAAGGGTTAAGTCATGGCAGGAGATCCCAGAGCCGTGTCATGTTCCTCTTGTGAGATGTGGGAATTCAGGGCTCCTTCCTGTATCCCTGATTCCTTCACCTGCGGGAAGTGTGTCCAGCTGCAGCTATTGTTTGACTGCTTGACGGCTCTGGAGCTGCGGATGGACTCACTTTGGAGCATCCGCGATGCTGAGAAAGTCGTGGATAGCACGTTCAGTGAGTTGGTCACACCGCAGATAAAAATTACTGAGGGAGATAGTGAATGGGTGACCAACAGACAGAGGAAGAGTAGGAAGGCAGTGCAGGGGTCCCCTGCGGTCATCTCCCTCCAAAACAGGTATACCGTTTTGGATACTGTTGGGGGAGATGGCTCACCAGGGGAAGGTGGCAGTGGCCAGGTTCATGGCACCGTGGCTGGCTCTGCTGCACAGGAGGGCAGGAAAAAGAGTGGCAGAGCTATAGTGATAGGGGACTCGATTGTAAGGGGAATAGACAGGCGTTTCTGCGGACGCAACCGAGACTCCAGGATGGTATGTTGCCTCCCTGGTGCAAGGGTCAAGGATGTCTCGGAGCGGCTGCAGGACATTCTGGAGGGGGAGGGTGAACAGCCAGTTGTCGTGGTGCATATAGGCACCAACGATATAGGTAAAAAACAGGATGAGGTCCTACAAGCTGAATTTAGGGAGTTAGGAGTTAAACTAAAGAATAGGACCTCAGGTAGTAATCTCAGGATTGCTACCAGTGCCACGGGCAAGTCAGAGTAGGAATGACAGGATAGCTAAGATGAATACGTGGCTTGAGAGATGGTGCAAGAGGGAGGGATTCAAATTCCTGGGCCATTGGAACCGGTTCTGGGGGAGGTGGGACCAGTACAAATTGGACGGTCTGCATCTGGGCAGGACTGGAACCAATGTCCTAGGGGGAGTGTTTGCCAGTGCTGTTGGGGAGGGTTTAAACTAATGTGGCAGGGGGATGGGAACCGATGCAGGAAGTCAGTGGGAAATAAAATGGTGACAGAAACAAAAGGCAGTAAGGGAGAGTGCACAGAACATGACCGGACAGATGGTCTGAGAAAGCAGGGCAAAGACCAAGGGAAGTCTAGATTAAACTGCATTTATTTCAATGCAAGAAGTCTGATGGGCAAGGCAGATGAACTCAGGGCATGGATGGGTACATGGGACTGGGATGTTATAGCTATTACTGAAACATGGCTAAGGGAGGGGCAGGACTGGCAGCTCAATGTTCCAGGGTACAGATGCTATAGGAAAGATAGAGCAGGAGGTAAGAGAGGAGGGGGAGTTGCGTTCTTGATTAGGGAGAACATCACGGCAGTAGTGAGAGGGGATATATCCGAGGGTTCGCCCACTGAGTCTATATGGGTAGAACTGAAAAATAAGAAGGGAGAGATCACTTTGATAGGATTGTACTACAGACCCCCAAATAGTCAACGGGAAATTGAGGAGCAAATATGTAAGGAGATTACAGACTGCTGCAAGAAAAATAGGGTGGTAATAGTAGGGGACTTTAACTTTCCCAACATTGACTGGGACAGCCATAGCATTAGGGGCTTGGATGGAGAGAAATTTGTTGAGTGTATTCAGGAGGAATTTCTCAGTCAGTATGTGGATGGCCCGACTAGAGAGGGGGCAAAACTTGACCTCCTCTTGGGAAATAAGGAAGGGCAGGTGACAGAAGTGTTGGTGAGGGATCACTTTGGGACAAGTGATCATAATTCCATTAGTTTTAAGATAGCTATGGAGAAGGATAGGTCTGGCCCAAAAGTTAAAATTCTAAATTGGGGAAAGGCCAATTTTGATGGTATTAGACAGGAACTTTCAGAAGTTGATTGGGAGAGTCTGTTGGCAGGCAAAGGGACGTCTGGTAAGTGGGAGGCTTTCAAAAGTGTGTTAACCAGGGTTCAGGGTAAGCACATTCCTTATAAAGTGAAGGGCAAGGCTGGTAGAAGTAGGGAACCTTGGATGACTCGGGAGATTGAGCAACTAGTCATAGAATCATAGAATCATAGAAGTTACAACATGGAAACAGGCCCTTCGGCCCAACATGTCCATGTCGCCCAGTTTATACCACTAAGCTAGTCCCAATTGCCTGCACTTGGCCCATATCCCTCGATACCCATCTTCCCCATGTAACTGTCCAAATGCTTTTTAAAAGACAAAATTGTACCCGCCTCTACTACTGCCTCTGGCAGCTCGTTCCAGACACTCACCACCCTTTGAGTGAAAAAATTGCCCCTCTGGATCCTTTTGTATCTCTCCCCTCTCACCTTAAATCTGTGCCCCCTCGTTATAGACTCCCCTGCCTTTGGGAAAAGATTTTGACTATCGACCTTATCTATGCCCCTCATTATTTTATAGACTTCTATAAGATCACCCCTTAACCTCCTACTCTCCAGGGAATAAAGTCCCAGTCTGTCTAACCTCTCCCTGTCAAAAAGAAGAAGGAGGCATATGACATGCATAGGCAGCTGGGATCAAGTGGATCCCTTGAAGAGTATAGAGATTGCCGGAGTAGAGTTAAGAGAGAAATCAGGAGGGCAAAAAGGGGACATGAGATTGCTTTGGCAGATCAGGCAAAGGTGAATCCAAAGAGCTTCTACAAATACATAAAGGGCAAAAGGGTAACTAGGGAGAGAGTAGGGCCTCTTAAGGATCAACAAGGTCATCTATGTGCGGAACCACAAGAAATGGGTGAGATCCTGAATGAATATTTCACATCGGTATTTACGGTTGAGAAAGGCATGGGTGTTAGGGAACTTGGGGAAATAAATAGTGATGTCTTGAGGAGTGTACATATTACAGAGAGGGAGGTGCTGGAAGTCTTAACGCGCATCAAGGTAGATAAATCTCCGGGACCTGATGAAATGTATCCCAGGACGTTATGGGAGGTTAGGGAGGAAATTGCGGGTCCCCTAGCAGAGATATTTGAATCATCCACCGCTACAGGTGAGGTGCCTGAAGATTGGAGGGTAGCAAATGTTGTGCCTTTGTTTAAGAAGGGCGGCAGGGAAAAGCCTGGGAACTACAGACCAGTGAGCCTGACATCTGTAGTGGGCAAGTTGTTAGAGGGTATTCTGAGGGACAGGATCTACAGGCATTTGGAGAGGCAGGGACTAATTAGGAACAGTCAGCATGGTTTTGTGAGAGGAAAATCATGTCTCACGAATTTGATTGAGTTTTTTGAAGGGGTAACCAAGAAGATAGATGAGGGCTGTGCAGTAGACGTGGTCTACATGGACTTCAGCAAAGCATTTGACAAGGTACCGCATGGTAGGTTGTTACATAAGGTTAAATCTCATGGGATCCAAGGTGAGGTAGCCAATTGGATACAAAATTGGCTTGACGACAGAAGACAGAGGGTGGTTGTCGAGGGTTGTTTTTCAAACTGGATGCCTGTGTCCAGCGGTGTGCCTCAGGGATCGGTGCTGGGTCCGCTGTTATTTGTTATTTATATTAATGATTTGGATGAGAATTTAGGAGGCATGGTTAGTAAGTTTGCAGATGACACCAAGATTGGTGGCATTGTGGACAGTGAAGAAGGTTATCTGGGATTGCAACGGGATCTTGATCAATTGGGCCAGTGGGCCGATGAATGGCAGATGGAGTTTAATTTAGATAAATGTGAGGTGATGCATTTTGGTAGATCGAATCGGGCCAGGACCTACTCCGTTAATGGTAGGGCGTTGGGGAGAGTTATAGAACAAAGAGATCTAGGAGTACAGATTCATAGCTCCTTGAAAGTGGAGTCACAGGTGGATAGGGTGGTGAAGAAGGCATTCGGCATGCTTGGTTTCATTGGTCAGAACATTGAATGCAGGAGTTGGGATGTCTTGTTGAAGTTGTACAGGGCATTGGTGAGGCCACACTTGGAGTACTGTGTACAGTTCTGGTCACCCTATTATAGAAAGGATATTATTAACCTAGAAAGAGTGCAGAAAAGATTTACGAGGATGCTACCGGGACTTGATGGTTTGACTTACAGGGAGAGGTTAGACAGACCGGGACTTTTTTCCCTGGAGAGTAGGAGGTTAAGGGGTGATCTTATAGAAGTCTATAAAATAATGAGGGGCATAGATAAGGTCGATAGTCAAAATCTTTTCCCAAAGGTAGGGGAGTCTATAACGAGGGGGCATAGATTTAAGGTGAGAGGGGAGAGATACAAAAGGGTCCAGAGGGGCAATTTTTTCACTCAAAGGGTGGTGAGTGTCTGGAACGAGCTGCCAGAGGCAGTAGTAGAGGCGGGTACAATTTTGTCTTTTAAAAAGCATTTGGACAGTTACATGGGTAAGATGGGTATCGAGGGATATGGGCCAAGTGCAGGCAATTGGGACTAGCTTAGTGGTATAAACTGGGCGACATGGACATGTTGGGCCGAAGGGCCTGTTTCCATGTTGTAACTTCTATGATTCTATGATTCTATACATTCCTTTCTGGTGTAAAACACAAAAGGAAATAAGAACATAAGAACATAAGAAATTGGAGCAGGAGTAGGCCAATCGGCCCCTCGAGCCTGCTCCGCCATTCAATAAGATCATGGCTGATCTGATCCCAACCACAAATCTAAAGAACACAAGAAGTCGGAGCAGGACCCGGCCACATAGCCCCTGGGCCCTCTCCGCCACCCACAGGGCATTGACCGATCCGAACTCAGCTTCATGTCCAATTTCCTGCCCGCTCCCCATAACCCCTAATTCCCTTTACTTCTAGGAAACTGTCTATTTCTGTTTTAAATTTATCTAATGATGTAGCTTCCACAGCTTCCTGGGGCAGCAAATTCCACAGACCGACCACCCTCTGAGTGAAGAAGTTTCTCCTCATCTCAGTTTTGAAAGAGCAGCCCCTTATTCTAAGATTATGCCCCCTAGTTCTAGTTTCACCCATCTTTGGGAACATCCTTACTGCATCCACCCGATCAAGACCCTTCACAATCTTATATGTTTCAATAAGATCGCCTCTCATTCTTCTGAACTCCAATGAGTAGAGTCCCAATCTACTCAACCTCTCCTCATATGTCCGCGGCCCAACCATGGCTAACAAAAGAAATTAAGGATAGTATTAGATCCAAAGAGGAATCATATAAAGTTGCCAGAAAAAGTAGCAAGCCTGAGGATTGGGAGCAGTTTCGCATTCAGCAAAAAAGGACCAAGAGATTGATGAAGAGGGGAAAAATAGAGTATGAGTGTAAACTTGCAGGGAACATAAAAGTGGACTGTAAAAGCTTCTTCAAGTATGTAAAAAGAAAAAGATTAATGAAGACAAATGTAGGTTCCTTACAGTCAGAAACGGGAGAATTTATAATGGGGAACAAGGAAATGGCAGAGCAATTAAACAAATACTTGGGTTCTGTCTTTATGGAAGAGGACACAAATAACTTCCCAGAAATGCTAGGGAACCAAGGGACCAGTGAGAAGGAGGAATTAAAGGAAATTAGTATTAGTGAAAAACAAGTGCTGGAGAAATTAATGGGACTGAAAGCTGATAAATCCCCCGGGCCTGATAATCTGCATCCCAGAGTATTAAGAGAGGTAGCCATGGAAATAGTGGATGCATTAGCTGTCATCTTCCAAAATTCTATAGATTATGGAATGTTTCCTGCAGATCGGAGGGTGGCAAATGTAACCCCACTATTTAAAAAAGGAGGGAGAGAGAAAACAGGGAATTACAGATCCGTTAGCCTAACATCAGTAGTCGGGAAAATGCTAGAGTCAATTATAAAGGATGTGATAACAGCACACTTAGAAAATATCAACAGGATTAGACAAAGTCAGCATGGATTTATGAAAGGGAAATCATGTTTGACAAACCTACTGGAGTTTTTTGAGGATGTAACTGGTAGAATAGATAAGGGAGAACCAGTGGATGTGGTTTATTTGGATTTTCAGAAGGCCTTTGATAAAAGTCCCACATAAGAGGTTAGTGTGCAAAATTAAAGTACATGGGATTGGGGGGAATATACTGGCATGGATTGAGAATTGGTTAACAGACAGGAAACAGAGAGTAGGAATAAATGGATCTTTTTCGGGGTGACAGGCAGTGACTAGTGGGTACCGCAGGGATCAGTGCTTGGGCCCCAGCTATTCACAATATATATCAATGATTTGGGTGAGGGAACCAAATGTAACATTTGCAAGTTGGCTGACGACACAAAACTAGGTGGGATCGTGAGTTTTGAGGAGGATGCAAAGAGGCTTCAAGGAGATTTGGACAAGTTGAGTGAGTGGGCAAATACATGGCAGATGCAGTATAATGTGGATAAATGTGAAGTTATCCACTTCGGAAGGAAAAACAGAAAGGCAGAGTATTATTTAAATGGTGATAGATTGGGAAATGTTGATGTACAAAGGGACCTGGGTGTCCTTGTATACCAGTCACTGAAAGTAAACATGCAGGTGCAGCAAGCAGTTAGGAAGGCAAATGGTATGTTGGCTTTCATTGCAAGAGGATTTGAATACAGGAGCAGGGATGTCTTACTGCAGTTATGCAAGGCCTTGGTGAGACCACACCTGGAGTATTGTGCGCAGTTTTGGTCTCCTTACCTCAGGATATACTTGCCATAGAGGGAGTGCAGAGAAGGTTCACCAGACTGATTCCTGGGATGGCAGGATTGTCGTATGAGGAGAGATTGGGTCGACCAGGCCTGTATTCACTCGAGTTTAGAAGAATGAGAGGGGATCTCATTGAAATATATAAAATTCTGACAGGGCGAGACAGACTGGATGCAGGGAGGATGTTTCCCCTGGCTGGGGGGGGTCCAGAACGAGGGGTCACAGTCTCAGGATACAGGGTAGGACATTTAGGACTGAGATGAGGAGAAATTTCTTCACTGAGGGTGGTGAACCTGTGGAATTCTCTACCACAGAAGGCTGTGGAGGGCAAGTCACTGAATATATTTAAGGAGATTGATAGATTTCTAGACACATAAGGCACCAAAAGGTATGGGGAGAGAGCGGGAATATGGTATTGAGATAGAGGATCGGCCATGATTGTATTGAATGGCGGAGCAGGCTCGAAGAGCTGAATGGCCTACTCCTGCTCCTATTTTTATGTTTCTATGCTAACAGGGCACTTAGAAAATCATAACTTGATTAGGCAGAGTCAACATGGATTTATGAAAGGGAAATCGTGTTTGACAAACCTACTGGAGTTTTTTGAGGATGTAACTGGTGGAATAGAAAAGGGAGAACCAGTGGATGTGGTGCATTTGGATTTTCAGAAGGCCTTTGATAAAGTCCCACATAAGAGGTTAGTGTGCCAAACTAAAGCACATGGGATTGGGGGTAATATACTGGCATGGATTGAAAATTAGCTAACTAACAGAAAACAAAGAGTCGGGATAAAAAGGTCATTTTCAAAATGGCAATCTGTAACCCGAATGCCTTTTTAAACCACCTTATCTACCTGTCCTGCTACCTTCAAGGATCTGTGGACATGCACTCCAAGGTCCCTCTGTTCCTCTAAACCTTTTAGTATCCTCCCATTTATTGTGTATTCCCCGTGCCTTGTTTGCCCTCCCCAAATGCATTACCTCACACTCCTCTGGATTGAATTCCATTTGCCACTTTTCTGCCCACCTGACCCGTCCATTGATATCTTCCTGCAGGCTACAGCTTTCCTCCCCACATGGACAATTTTTGTATCATCTGCAAACTTCTTGAATGTGGGGGGCTTGATCAAGTCTAAATCATTAATATATATCACAAAAGCAAGGGACCTAGTTATGATCCTTCGGGACCACACTGGAAACAGCCTTGGAGTCCCAAAGCCACCTGTCAACCATTATCCTTTGCTTCCTGCCACTGAGACAATTTTGGATCCAACTAGCCACTTTCCCTTGGATCCCATGGGCTTTTACTTTTTTGACCAGTCTGCCATGTGAGACCTTGTCAAAAGCCTTGCTAAAATCCACGTAGACAACATCAAACACACTACCCTCATCAGCCCTCCTTGTTACCTGCTCAAAAAATTCAATGAAGTTCGTCAGACACGACCTTCCTTTAACAAATCCATGCTGACTGTCCTTGATTAACCAGTGCCTTTCTAAATGACTATTAATCCTGTCCCTCAGAAATGATTCCAATAATTTGCCCACCATCAAGGTTAGACTCACTGGCCTATAATTACTTGGTCTATCCCTTTCTCGCTTTTTAAACAACGTTAGCAGTCCTCCAATCCTCCGGCACCACGCCTATAGCCAGGGAGGATTGGAAAATGATGGTCACTTGGGTGTACAGGGCACAATTTCCAAATTTGCAGATGACAAAAAACTTGGAAGTGTAGTAAATAGTGAGGAGGATAGTGTTAGACTTCAAGGGGACATAGACAGGCTAGTGGAATGGGCAGACATACGGCAGACGAAATTTAATGAAATTTAACTCACAGAAGTGCGAAGTGGTACATTTTGGCAGGAAGAACGAGGAGAGGCAATATAAACTAAATGGTACAACTCTAAAGGGGGTGCAGGAACAGAGCGATCTGGGGGGTATATGTACACAAATCTTTGAAGGTGGCAGGACAGGTTCAGAAAGCGGTTAAAAAAGAATATGGGAGCCTGGGCTTTATAAATAGCCATGATGTGGAGATGCCGGTGATGGACTGGGGTGGACAAATGTAAGGAGTCTTACAACACCAGGTTATAGTCCAACAGCTTTATTTGAAATCACAAGCTTTCGGAGCTTTCCTCCTTCGTCAGGTGATGTTCCCATATTCTTTTTCAACCGCTTTCTGAACCTGTCCTGCCACCTTCACCTGACGAAGGAGCAAAGCTCCGAAAGCTTGTGATTTCAAATAAAGCTGTTGGACTATAACCTGGTGTTGTGCGACTCCTTACATTTATAAATAGCGGCATAGAGTACAAAAGTAAGGAAGTTATGATGAACTTTATAAAACACTGGTTTGGCCATAAGTGGAGTATTGTGTCCAGTTGTGGGCACCGCATTTTAGGAAGGATGTGAAGGTCTTAGAGGGTGCAGAAAAGATTTACTCAAATGGTTCCAGGGATGAGGGACTTAAATTACGTGGATAGACTGGAGAAGCTGGGGTTGTTCTCCTTAGAGCAGAGAAGGTTAAGAGGAGATTTGATAGAGGTATTCAAAATCATGAAGGCTCTAGATAGAGAGAAACTGTTCCCATTGGCGGAAGGGTGAAGAACCAGAGGACACAGATTTAAGGTGATTGGCAAAAGAACCAAAGGTGACATGAGGAAAAACTTTTGACGCAGCGAGTGGTTAGGATCTGGAATGCACTGCCTGAAAGGATGGTGGAAGCAGATTCAATCATGGCTTTCAAAAAGGAATTGGATAAATACTTGAAGGGAAAAAATTTGCAGGGCTACGGAGAAAGAGCGGGAGTGGACTAACAGGATAGCTCTTACAAAGAGCTGGCATGGGCTTGATGGGCCAAATGGCCTCCTTCTGTACTGTAACCTTTCTATGATTCTTTAACCTAACTGTTAAAGTTCATATTCAAGGATATACAGTACGTCAGGAGAACAACTCAACATTCTGCATCAACCTAAAAAGACAGCTTCGCCCACTACTGTCTCTGGGCAAACACTTGCTTTGTGTACTCAGGAGTTTAAACATTACCGGTGTGACCATTACAAAGAAGAAAAAAACTGCAAATGCTGAAAATACACAGCAGGTAAGATTGCATCTGTGAAGGGAGAAGTCAGACGAAAGGTTCTCCCTGGAATGTTAACCTGCAGGCGTTAACTGGCCTGTTGTGAATTTGCATCCTTTTCTAGTGTAACCATGATTACCGGCAAGTGTTACTCAGCCACAGGAAGGCTCTTTTGGGGCTCCTGGCACCAACTGTTAGCTTTCGGCATTGCCAAGGTTAACTTTACAAAACCTGTGCGCTCATTTCAATCACCTCCAGCCTATTGTGCTGCTCAATCTTAACTCACAACGTTGGCAGCCTATCTTTCTTGTGTCGGGATGGGTCCCTGTAGCAGCTGGGAAACAGACGTACCAGTATCCTCTCGATCAGCATGTCATAATACTGCTCCGTGAGCTGTGGTCGGCTCAGCACAAAGCGACCCAGTAACTCCACGGCCGCTTCACGCACACTTGTGGAATTGTCCATCAGTCGCCCATGGACCCCACGTTGCATGTCCAGCTGTAAGGAAAACACACAACGGCTCTACTGTGAGACTCAGCAGCAAAAGCACCAAGAAACCTCAACATTATACAATGGAAGTGATGCAAGAGAATCAGAAATACATGTGGTAGTGTCTGCTCTCTGACCCACTACACTGAGGGCCATTGGGGATCATTCCGTTTCATTTTGGAAAGTAGCTTCCTGATTTTCCAGTCTGTACATTGGAAAGTTTACTTTGAATTTTCATTGGAGATTTAAAACACAGCAAATCGGGTCCTTGAAGATGTTCTCTGTAAACACAATTCTACAGAGGAAATGCAATGTTAGCCCAAGAAAAATAAACTGTTACCCTTGCAAGAATGCTGGGATCCACAGCAACTACCTCAGACAGACACTTCATGGCCTTTGTTCGTACGGCGATCGCACTTTCCCCCAGTACACGTAGAATCTGTAAGCAGAACACATCATCATATCCAATGCATAGCACAGGAGGCTTCAGGGACACGAAGAGGAATTTCCATCAATAAGCCACCAATTTTTTGGTTGATCTCAACATGTCCCTCAAACCCCCTTCTCTACAGAAATGCATCATATTGCCTTTTGATCCTAGTAAGTATTTGCTTCAAAGGTCTTTGCTGGTAACTTACTCCACGTGCCTAATTCTCCTCCCTCAAAGCCCACCGTGTCCCATCTCCAACCCTTCATCACCGTGAAGTCTGTGCTCATTTCTCCCGTAACTCCCTGTGAGAATCCCACCAATCAGGTTTCTCATCTGCCACACTGTACTGAAAAAGCCTGAACGGAAGTTATAGAATAATGCAGCACAGGAGGACATTCTGCCTATCATGCCGGCTCTTTAAAAGAGCTATCCAATTAGTCCCACTACCCTGCACTGTCCCCAGAGACCAGCAAATTCCTCCTTTTCAGGTAATTATCCATTTCTCTTTTGAAAGTTACTATTGAATCTGCTTCCACCGCCCTTTCAGGCAGCGCGTTCCCGAACATAACAACTCGCTGCCTAAAAAAAATCTCATGTCGTCTCTGGTTCTTTTGCTAATTATCTTAAATCGATGTCCTCTGGTTACCGATCCCCCCTGCCACTGGAAACTGTTTCTCCCCATCAACTCTATCAAAAACCCATAATTTTGAACACCTCGATTAAACCTTCCCTTAACCTTCTCTGCTCCAAGGAGAACAATCCCAGCTTCTCCAGTCTCTCCACATAACTGAAGTCCCTCTTCCCTGGTACCATTCTAGTAAATCTCCTCCGCACGCTCGCCACGGCCTCCCCCGAGTGGCATTTTTAGACTTTGTTACAATATCCCTCTTTGTTCTCCTCAACCTCTGCAGCCATCCACAAACAGCTTGCTCCTCAAATGCCTCTGGTCCATTGCCAGCCGTACCTTCAGCTGCCTGGACCCCAGTCTCTGGAATTCCCTCCATAAACCCTCTATCACTCCCCATCCCCTCCTTTAAGAACTTCCTTAAAACCCCCTTCTTAGTCTAAGCATCTGGTCACCACTCCAAATTTCTCTTCCTTTGGTTCAGCATTCATTTTCCTGACATCTTGGGATGCTTATCTGCATGAAACGCACATTTTCAGTGCAAGTTGCTAATTATTGCTCTTGCCTGACATCCCCAAATACTCCTGATATCTCAATTTTAAATGATATCCCCGATATTGTTAGATTAGCTATTACCTGGGATGGAGCATCTCAGATAGAGCCAGGTGCATAGGTATTTCAGTGATACACAGACAGAATGACATCGAATTTACAGCACAGAAATAGGCCATCTGGCCCAATAGGTCTATGCCGGTGTTTACGCTCCACACGAGCCTTCTCCCTCCTTACTTCATCCAACCTTATCTGCATACCCTTCTTTTCCTTTCTCTCTCATGTGTTTATCCAGCTGCCCCTTAAATGCACCGATGCGAGTCACCTGAACTGCTCTTTGTGGTAGCGAATTCCACGTTCAAACCACTCTCTGGGTAAAGAAGTTTCTCCTGAAGTCCCATAGAAAAGATACAGCACAGAAGGGGGCCATTCGGCCCATCGTGTCCGCGCCGGCTCGAAGAACAATCAGGTGCCTATTCTAATCCCACCTTCTAGCACCCGGTCCGAGGCCCTGCAGCTTATAGCACTTTAGGTGCAGGTCCAGGCACTTTTTGAAAGAGCTGAGGGTCCCTGCCTCTACCACCAATTCGGGCAGCGAATTCCATACACCCACCACCCTCTGGGTAAAAAACCTTTTCCTCATGTCCCCTCTAATCCTTCCGCCAATCAGCTTAAATCTATATCCTCCAGTTCTTGAACTCTCCGCTAGGGGAAACAGGTACTTCCTGTCGACTCTATCTGGGCCCCTCATAATTTTGTACACCTCAATCAAGTCTCCCCTCAGCCTCCTCTGCTCCAAGGAAAACAACACCAGCCTATCCAATCTCTCCTCGTTGCTGCAATTTTCAAGCCCTGGCAACATTCTTGTAAATCTTCTCTGCACTCTCTCCAGAACAATTACGTCCTTCCTGTAATGTGGTGACCAGAACTGCGCACAATACTCCAGCTGTGGCCGTACCAGCATTTTATACAGTTCCATCATTACATCCCTGCTTTTGTATTCTATACCTCGGCTAATAACGGAGAGCATTCCTTATGCCTTCTTCACAACCTTATCTACCTGTACTGCCACCTTCAGGGACCTGTGCACATGCACTCCAAGGTCTCTCACTTCCTCCACCCCTCTCAATATATTCCCGTTTACTGCGTATTCCCTTTTACTGTTTGCCCTCCCTAAGTGCATGACCTCACATTTCTCCGGGTTAAACTCCATTTGCCACTTTTCCACCCACTCCACCAACCCAATGATATCTTCTTGGAGTCCACAGCTATCCTCTTCACTATCAACTACACGGACAATTTTTGTGTCGTCTGCAAATTTGCCAATCATGCCCCCTACATTCAAGTCCAAATCATTAATATATACCACAAACAGCAAGGGACCCAACACTGAGCCCTGTGGCACACCACTGGAAACGGATTTCCATTCGCAAAGACATCCATCGACTTTTACCCTTTGTTTCCTGTTACTGAGCCAATTTTGGATCCAATTTGCCACATTTCCCTGTATCCCATGGGCTTTTACCTTTCTGACCAGTCTGCCATGTGGGACCTTGTCAAATGCCTGACGAAAATCCATGTGGACAACATGGGAGGGTTTAAACTAAAGTGGCAGGGGGTTGGGAACCTGAGCAGGGAGACAGAGGAAAGCGTAACAGGAAGGGACAGAAGGTATGGAGTAATAGGTAAAGTGTTAAAAAAGGAAAAAGCAGGAACTAAGCGTCACAAAACAGATTTGAAAGTTCTTTATCTGAATGCACGTAGCATTCGTAATAAAATGGACGAGTTAACGGCACAAATAACTACGTATGGGTATGATCTTGTGGCCATTACAGAAACATGGCTGCAGGGTGACAACGACTGGGAATTAAATATGCCAGGGTATTTAACAATCAGGAAGGACAGGCAGGAAGGAAGGGGAGGTGGGGTGGCTATGTTAATAAAGGAAGGAATCACTGTAATACAGAGAAATGATATTGGGACAAAGCATCAAGATAATGAAACAGTTTGGGTGGAGATAAGGAATAATAAGGGAAAAAAAACATTAGTGGGCGTAGTATATAGGCCTCCTAATAGTTGCAACTCTGCTGGAAGAAGTATTAATCAGGAGATAGTCGGGGCATGTAATAAGGGAACAGCCATAATTATGGGGGATTTTAATTATCATATTAACTGGACAAATCAAATTGGGCAGAGCAGCCTTGAGGACGAGTTCATTGAGTGCATCAGGGATGGATTTCTTGAGCAGTATGTAACTGATCCTACAAGGGGGCAGGCAACCTTGGACCTGGTCCTGTGTAATGAGTCAGGATTAATTAATAATGTCCTAGTTAAGGATCCCCTTGGAACGAGCGACCACAACATGGTTGAATTCCATATCCAATTAGAGGGTGAGAAGGTTGATTCTCAAACAAGCGTACTGAGCTTGAATAAAGGAGACTATGATGGTATGAGAGCGGAATTGATTAAAGTGGACTGGGAAAATAGATTAAAGGGTAAGACGGTACATGAGCAGTGGTGTTCATTTAGGGAGTTATTTTACAACTTTCAAAATAAATATATTCCACTGAGGAAAAAAGGGTGTAAAAGAAATGACAGCCATCCGTGGCTAAGTAAAGAAATCAAGGATAGTATCCGACTAAAAACAAGGACATATAAGGTAGCCAAACTTAGTGGGAGGATAGAAGATTGGGAATTCTTCAAAAGACAGCAAAAAGTAACTAAAGGATTGATTAAGAAAGGGAAGTTAGATTATGAAAAGAAATTAGCAAAAAATATAAAAACAGATAGCAAGAGTTTCTATAGTTATATAAAAAGAAAAAGGGTGGCTCAGGCAAACGTAGGTCCCTTAGAGGATGAGACCGGGAAATTAATGGTGGGAAACATGGAGATGGCAAAAATGCTGAACAAATATTTTGTTTCAGTCTTTACAGTAGAGGACACTAAGAATATCCCAACACTGGACAAACAGGGGACTCTCGGGGGGGAGGAGCTAAATACGATTAAAATCACTAAGGAGATGGTACTCAGTAAAATAATGGGACTCAAGGCGGATAAATCCCCTGGACCTGATGGCTTCCATCCTAGGGTCTTGAGGGAAGTGGCAGTAGGGATTGTGGATGCTTTGGTGATAGTTTTCCAAAATTCCCTGGACTCAGGAGAGGTCCCGGCAGATTGGAAAACTGCTAATGTAACACCGTTATTTAAAAAGGGTAGTAGGCAGAAGGCTGGAAATTATAGGCCTGTTAGCTTAACATCTGTGGTGGGTAAAATTTTGGAGTCTATTATTAAGGAGACAGTAACGGAACATTTAGATAAGCATAATTTAATAGGACAAAGTCAGCATGGCTTTATGAAGGGGAAGTCATGTCTGACAAATTTGCTTGAGTTCTTCGAGGATATAACGTATAGGGTGGATAAAGGGGAACCAGTGGACGTAGTGTATTTAGACTTCCAGAAGGCATTCGACAAGGTGCCACATAAAAGATTATTACTTAAGATAAAAAATCACGGGATTGGGGGTAATATTCTGGCATGGGTGGAGGATTGGTTATCGAACAGGAAGCAGAGAGTTGGGATAAATGGTTCATTTTCGGACTGGCAACCAGTAACCAGTGGTGTTCCACAGGGGTCGGTGCTGGGTCCCCAACTCTTTACAATCTATATTAACGATTTGGAGGAGGGGACCGAGTGCAACATATCAAAATTTGCAGATGATACAAAGATGGGAGGGAAAGTAGAGAGTGAGGAGGACATAAAAAACCTGCAAGGGGATATAGACAGGCTGGGTGAGTGGGCGGAGATTTGGCAGATGCAATATAATATTGGAAAATGTGAGGTTATGCACTTTGGCAGGAAAAATCAGAGAGCAAGTTATTTTCTTAATGGCGAGAGACTGGAAAGTACTGCAGTACAAAGGGATCTGGGGGTCCTAGTGCAAGATCATCAAAAAGTTGGTATGCAGGTGCAGCAGGTGATCAAGAAAGCCAACGGAATGTTGGCTTTTATTGCTAGGGGGATAGAATATAAAAACAAGGAGGTATTGCTGCAGTTATATAAGGTATTGGTGAGACCGCACCTGGAATACTGCATACAGTTTTGGTCTCCATACTTAAGAAAAGACATACTTGCTCTCGAGGCAGTACAAAGAAGGTTCACTCGGTTAATCCCGGGGATGAGGGGGCGGACATATGAGGAGAGGTTGAGTAGATTGGGACTCTACTCATTGGAGTTCAGAAGAATGAGAGGCGATCTTATTGAAACATATAAGATTGTGAAGGGTCTTGATCGGGTGGATGCAGTAAGGATGTTCCCAAAGATGGGTGAAACTAGAACTAGGGGGCATAATCTTAGAATAAGGGGCTGCTCTTTCAAAACTGAGATGAGGAGAAACTTCTTCACTCAGAGGGTGGTAGGTCTGTGGAATTTGCTGCCCCAGGAAGCTGTGGAAGCTACATCATTAGATAAATTTAAAACAGAAATAGACAGTTTCCTAGAAGTAAAGGGAATTAGGGGTTATGGGGAGCGGGCAGGAAATTGGACATGAAGCTGAGTTCGGATCGGTCAATGCCCTGTGGGTGGCGGAGAGGGCCCAGGGGCTATGTGGCCGGGTCCTGCTCCGACTTCTTGTGTTCTTTAGATTTGTGGTTGGGATCAGATCAGCCATGATCTTATTGAATGGCGGAGCAGGCTCGAGGGGCCGATTGGCCTACTCCTGCTCCAATTTCTTATGTTCTTATGTTCTTATCCACTGCACTACCCTCATCAATCCTCCTTGTCACTTCCTCAAAGAATTCAATCAGGTTTGTAAGGCATGACCTTCCCTGAACAAATCCATGCCTTTCCAAGTGACAGTTTATCCTTTCTCTCAGTATTGATTCTAATAATTTGCCCACCACCAAGGTAAGACTGACCGGGCTATAATTGTTCGGCCTTTCCCTCGTACCCTTTTTAAACAATGGTACTACGTTTGCAGTCTTCCAGTCCTCCGATATCTAGTGAGGATTGGAAAATGATCCTCTGAGCATCCGCTATTTCCTTCCTGGCTTCCTTCAATAGCCCAGGAAACAATCCATCCGGTCCTGGTGACTTATCAACTTTCAAGAATTCCAGTCCCTCTCGTACTTCCTCTCTCGTTATGTTTACCTTATCCAATATTTCACACCTCTCCTCTTGAACTACTACGTCCGGATCATCCCTTTCCTTTGTGAATACGGAGACAAAATATTCATTTAAAACCCTACCCACATCCTCTGCTTCGACACACAAGTTACCCTTATCATCCCTGATAGGTCCCACCTTTTCCTCAGCTATCCTCTTGTTCTTAATGTACTGATAAAACATCTTTGGGTTTCCTTTAATCTTACCAGCTAATATTTTTTCATGCCCTCTCTTTGCTTTCCTTATTTCCTTTTTTACATCATCCCTGTACTTTCTATACTCCTTTAGGCTTTCTGCAGTGTTTAGTTTTCTGTGACAGTCATAAGCTTGCCTTTTCTGCTTTATCTTGCCCCGTATACTTCCAGACAACCAGGGGGCTCTAAATTTGGCAGTGCCACCCTTTTTCTTTGAGGGGGCGTGTCTGCACTGTACCCGTAGAATTTCACTTTTTAGTGCCTCCCACTGGCTTGCCACTGATTTCTCCTCAAGTAGTTGTGTCCAGTCCACTTCTGACAAATCACCTCTTTGTTCTGTAAAATTTGCCTTCCCCCAATTTAAAAACTTTACTCCTCATTTAACTCTGTCCTTTTCCATAATAATGCTAAAACTAACTGAATTGTGGTCACTATCCCCAATATGGTCACCCACTGTCACTTCACCCACTTGCCCATCTTCATTTCCCAGGACTAAATCTAGAATTGCATCCCCTCTTGTTGGGCTTGTCACATACTGGCTAAAAAAGTTCTCCTGGACACCGATCAAGAATTTTGCACCCTCTGTGCCCCTCACACTGTTTGAATCCCAGTTGATGTTAGGGTAGTTGAGGTCCCCCACTATTATTGCCCTCTTATTTTTGCACTCAGAAATTGGCCGACATATTTGTTCTTCCATCTCCCATTCGCTATTCAGGGGTCTATAGTACACTCCTAGTGTGACTGCCCCTTTTTTATTTCTTAGCTCAACCCATATGGCCTCGACTGATGATCCATTTAGCAGATCATCCCTTCTCACAACTGTAATTGATTCTTTAACCAATAATGCTACCCCCTGTCCTTTTCTATTAATCACCCACTTTATCCTGCCTCACTACTGACCGAGCTGGCCGAGTCGTGAAGGACACAGCTGCCAGACTGCCATGAACGCTTCCCATGTCCTGGACAACCACATGTGCAGGAAGTGTCGTCAGCTGGTGGAGCTCGAGCTCCGGGTTTCTGACCTTGAGCAGCAGCTGGCGTCATTGCAGTACATCCGCGAGGCTGAGTGCTGTGTGGATACCATGTTTCAGGAGGTGGTCACCCCGCAGATTAAGAGAGTGCAGGCAGAGAGGGACTGGGTGACCAGCAGACAGACAAGGATGACCAGGCAGGTAGTGCAGGAGTCCCCTGAGAGCATCTCACTCTCCAACCAGTATTCAGTTCTGGGTACTGGTGGGGGAGAGGGTTCCTCTGGGGAGTGCAGCCAGAGCACCATGGGTGACTCAGCTGTACAGGGCGAGAGGAGAAAGGTCAAGAGAGCAATTGTGATCGGGGATTCTATAGTTAGGGGAGCAGATAGGCAATTCTGCGGCCCCAAACGTGATTCCAGGATGGTATAGGAACAGGAGTAGGCCATTCAGCCCCTCGTGCCTGCTCCGCCATTTGATAAGATCATGGCTGATCTGTGATCTAACTCCACATACCTGCCTTTGGCCCATATCCCTTAATACCTTTGGTTGCCAAAAAGCTATCTATCTCACATTTAAATTTAGCAATTGAGCTAGTATCAATTGCCGTTTGCGGAAGAGAGTTCCAAACTTCTACCACCCTTTGTGTGCAGAAATGTTTTCTAATCTCACTCCTGAAAGGTCTGGCTCTAATTTTTAGACTGTGTCCCCTACTCCTAAAATCCCCAACCAGTAGAAATAGTTTCTCTCTATCCACCCTATCTGTTCCCCTTAATATCTTATAAACTTCGATCAGATCACCCCTTAACCTTCTAAACTCGAGAGAATACAACCCCAATTTGTGTAATCTCTCCTCCTAACTTAAACCTTGAAGTCTGGGTATCATTCCAGTAAACCTACGCTGCACTCCCTCCAAGGCCAATATGTCCTTCCGAAGGTGCGGTGCCCAGGACTGCTCACAGTACTCCAGGTGCGGTCTAACCAGGGTTTTGTATAGCTGCAGCATAACTTCTGCCCCCTTGTACTCCAGTCCTCTAGATATAAAGGCCAGCATTCCATTAGCCTTCTTGATTATTTTCTGCACCTGTTCATGACACTTCAATGATCTATGTACCTGAACCCCTAAGTCCCTTTGGACATCCACTGTTTTTAACTTTTTACCATTTAGAAAGTACCCTGTTCTTTCCTTTTTTGATCCAAAGTGGATGACCTCACATTTGTCTACATTGAATTCCATTTGCCACAGTTTTGCCCATTCACCTAATCTATCAATATCGCTTTGTAATTTTATGTTTTCATCTACACTGCTTACAATGCCACCAATCTTTGTGTCATCGGCAAACTTAGATATGACACTTTCTATGCCTTCATCTAAGTCGTTAATAAATATTGTGAATAATTGAGGCCCCAAGACACATCCCTGCGGGACTCCACTAGTCACATCCAGCATTTTCCCCACAACAGATGTTAGGCTAACTGGTCTATAATTCCCTGGTTTCCCTCTCTCTCCTTTCTTAAAAAGTGGAGTGACATGTGCAATTTTCCAATCCAGAGGGACAGTTCCTGAATCTAGAGAACTTTGAAAGATTATAGTTAGGGCATCCACAATGTGCTCACCTACTTCCTTTAAAACCCTGGGATGGAAACCATCTGGTCCTGGGGATTTGTCACTCTTTAGTGCTATTATTTTCTTCATTTGTGTTGCTTTA
Organism: Heptranchias perlo; assembly: GCF_035084215.1. Taxonomy (NCBI): domain Eukaryota; kingdom Metazoa; phylum Chordata; class Chondrichthyes; order Hexanchiformes; family Hexanchidae; genus Heptranchias; species Heptranchias perlo. The sequence goes on along the minus strand of NW_027139099.1, from coordinate 511,254 downwards.
CTTATGTTAATTTTATCGAGTCCCTGTCCCCGATTCAATATTAGTTTTCTTGGGATTTCCGGCATGCGATCCTCTTTTTCGACTATAAATACTGACGCAAAGTAATTGTTCAACATGTCCGCCATTTCCCCATTGTCAATGACAATATTCCCACATTCAGTTTTTAAGGGGCCAACACTGCTCCTGACCGCCCTCTTTTTCCTAATATAACTATAAAAGTTCTTCGTTTTGGTTTTGATATCCCTTGCAAGTTTCTTTTCAAACTCTCTTTTTGTAGCCCTTACTATCTGTTTTGTGACCCTTTGTTGATCTTTGTATCTTTCCCATTCATTGAGTCGACTAGGGCTGGGTTCTCTAGAGTTTAGAAGAATGAGAGATGATCTCAATGAAGCATACAAAATTCTTACAGGGCTCAACAGGGTAGATGCAGGGAGGATGTTTTCCCTGGCTGGGGAGTCTAGAACCAGGGGTCACAGTCTCAGAATAAGGGGTAGGCCATTTAGGACTGAAATGAGGAGAAATTTCTTCACTCAGAGGATGATGAATCTTTGGAGTTCTCTACCCTAGAGGGCTTTGGAGACTCAGTCATTGAGCACATTCAAAACAGAGATCGATAGATTTCTAGATATTAAAGGCATCAAGGGATATGGGGACGGCGCAGGAAAATGGCGTTGAGGTAAAAGATCAGCCATGATCTTGTTGAATGGCGGAGCAGGCTCGAGGGAAATGTGAGGTTATGCACTTTGGCAGGAAAAATCAGAGAGCATTATCTTAATGGCGAGAAACTAGAAAGTACTGCAGTACAAAGGGATCTGGGGGTCCTAGTGCAAGAAAATCAAAAAGTTAGCATGCAGGTGATCAAGAAGGCCAACGGAATGTTGGCTTTTATTGCTAGGGGGATAGAATATAAAAACAGGGAGGTATTGCTGCAGTTATATGAGGTATTGGTGAGACCGCACCTGGAATACTGCATACAGTTTTGGTATCCATACTTAAGAAAAGACATACTTGCTCTCGAGGCAGTACAAAGAAGGTTCACTCGGTTAATCCCGGGGATGAGGGGGCGGACATATGAGGAGAGGTTGAGTAGATTGGGTCTCTACTCATTGGAGTTCAGAAGAATGAGAGGCGATCTTATTGAAACATATAAGATTGTGAAGGGGCTTGATCGGGTGGATGCGATAAGGATGTTCCCAAGGATGGGTGAAACTAGAACTAGGGGGCATAATCTTAGAATAAGGGGCTGCTCTTTCAAAACTGAGATGAGGAGAAACTTCTTCACTCAGAGGGTAGTAGGTCTGTGGAATTTGCTGCCCCAGGAAGCTGTGGAAGCTACATCATTAAATACATTTAAAACAGAAATCGACAGTTTCCTAGAAGTAAAGGGAATTAGGGGTTATGGGGAGCGGGCAGGAAATTGGACATGAATTTAGATTTGAGGTTAGGATCAGATCAGCCATGATCTTATTGAATGGCGGAGCAGGCTCGAGGGGCCGATTGGCCTACTCCTGCTCCTATTTCTTATGTTCTTATGAGGGGCCAGATGGCCTACTCCTGTTCCTATTTCTTATGACCTCACACTTCCCTGCGTTGAAATCCATCTGCCACAGTTTTGCTAACTCACTTACTCTATCCATGTCTCTTTGTATTTTTATGCTCCCGTCTACACTACTTACTATGCCACCAATCTTTGTGTCATCAGCAAATTTGGATATCTGGCTCTCTATTGTGTTATCTAACTCATTAATGAATCGTGAAAAATTGAGGCCCAGCACAGATCCTCGTGGGACACCCCTAGTCACTTCCTTTCAACTCGAGTACATCCCCATTATCCCCACTCTCTGTCTTCTACCGCCTAACCAATCTCCTAACCAGGTTAATAATTTGTCTTCAATTCCATGAGCTTTAATTTTAGCTAACAGTCTCTCATGTGGAACCTTATCGAATACCTTCTGGAAGTCCATATAAACTACATCCATATACATTCCCCAGCCTACTACTCAGGTGTCATTGGACACCAAGAGAACTCCCTCCTCTGCTCCATGGAGCCAAGTTGGCACTCTGAATTTAAAAGTAAAACAGAAGATGAGGAATTGAAGTTCTCTACACAGTTGTGATGTACAATGGAAATAAGGGGAGTATGAAAGAAAAGGCCATCCAGCACAGTCCACGCATTACTCCCTTAAACATAGACAACTCTTTACCCCACCCACCCCACCAACCGAGGTCTATACACTTTTCCTTGCTCCATATGTGTCAAATAGATTTATTGTGCCTGTAGTCCTCACTCCCTTTCTAGACAGGTACTGAACAAATTCCTTTCGAAAGCAGCGGTATACAGTTATCACTCACCTGTGTCAAATAAATATCGAAGCTCTGTGCAAACGGCCTCATAGAGGCCAAGTATCGGACAATCAGACAGGCATCCTCATAGTCCACATTAGCAGAGTTCATTCTGTGGGTGCAAATGGAAACTAGTCAGACTCACAAGGCAAGGAGGGTCAGCAGTACTGAAGGTGTCCCTGGAGAGCTGGAGAAATAGACTTGACTATTCCAATGCTCTCCTGACCGGACTCCCAATCTTCCACCCTCCATAAACTTGAGTTCATCCAAAACTCTGCTGCCGTATCTTAATTCGCGCCAAGTCCCGTTCACGCATCACCCCTGTGCTCGATGACCTACATTGGCTCCCGGTTCGGCAGTGCCTCGAATTTAAAATTCTCATCCACTGCTCTTTTTGATATATATTAATGACCTGGACTTGGGTATCGAGGGTACAATTTCGAAGTGTGCAGATGACATGAAATTTGGAAATGTAGTAAACAATGTGGGAGATAGTAACAGACTTCAGGAGGACATGGACAGACTGCTGAAATGGGCAGACACATGGCAGATGAAATTTAACGCAGAGAAGTATGAAGTGATACATTTTGGTAGGAAGAATGAGGAGAGGCAATATAAACTAAATTTTAAAGGGGGTGCAGGAACAGAGACACCTGGAGGTGCACATACACAAATCTTTGTAGGTGGCAGGACAAGTTGAGAAGGCGGTTAAAAAAGCATGAGAACCTGGGCTTTATTAACAGAGGCAAAGAGTACAAAAGCAAGGAAGTTATGCTAAACCTTTTTAAGACTCTAGTTAGGCCTCAGCTGGAGTGTTGTGTTCAATTCTGGGCACCACACTTTATAAGGCCTCGACATCCTAGACGCTGCAGAAGAGATTTACTAGAATGGTACCAGGGATGAGGGACTTCAGTTATGTGGATAGACTGGAGAAGCTGGGGTTGTTCTCCTTAGAACAGAGGAGGTTAAGGGGAGATTTGATATAAGTGTTCAAAATCATGAATGTTTTTTTTAAAAGAGTAAATAAGGAGAAACTGTTTCCAGTGGCAGAAGGGTCGGTAACCAGAGGACACAGATTTAAGGTGATCGGTAAAAGGACCAGAGGTGACATGAGGAAACATTTTTTACGCAGCAAGTTGTAATGATCTGTAATGCATTGCCCGAAAGGGTGGTGGGAGTAGTTTCAATAGTAACTTTCAAAAGAGAATGGATAAATACTTGAAGGGAACAAAATTACAGGGCTACGGGGAAAGAACAGGGGAGTGGGACTAATTGGATAGCTCTTTCAAAGAGCCAACACAGGCACGATGGGTCGAATGGCCTCCTCCTGTGCTGAACTTACTCTGTTTGTGTTCAAATCCCTCCATGGCCTCGCCCCTCCCTATCTCTGCAACCTCCTCCAGCCCGACAACCCTCCGAGATCTCTGCGCTCCTCCAATTCTTGCCTCTTGCGCATCCCCAATTTTAATCGCTCCACCACTGACGGCCGTGTCTTCAGCTGCCTAGACCCTAAGCTCTGGAATTCCCTCCCTAAACCTCTCCAACTCTCTCCCCCTCTATCCTCCTTTAAGACGCTCCTTAAAACCTACCTCTTTGACCAAGCTTTTGTCACCTATCCTAATATCGCCTTATGAGGTTCGGTGTCAAATTTTACTTAATAATTGCACCCCTGTGATGCGCCTTGGTACGTTTTACTACACTAAAGGTGCTATATAAATGCAAGTGGTTGTTGCATCTGCTATAGCATGTGTGTGCACAACCACAGTCACAACACGACAACAGCCCAATTCACCCACTGCTACTGTTAACGGGTCCCATCAGCTGATGCTGTGATTCTCAGTGCAGTGACTCAGCATTCCCCCACGACCTGTCAAGACCAAGACCTCACACCAAGGGCAGAATCAGGAGCCCTGTCCCACGTCCTGTGGCGAACAGTGTTAGTGTTTACACACACACAACATAACTGGACCGACCTGCAGAGTGCCTATTTTAAAATGGGGAATAAAATGCTCTCACCCATGTAGCTTACCTCAGGGTGCTGAACTGAGCTGGGGCGGCTTTAATCACAGAGCGAAGGAACTTCTTGCGTTTTTCTGCTCTTTGCATAATCTCTCCCGTGGATTCGATCTCCTTGGCATGCTGTGCCCCATCTGAGGAGTCGTCATCCTTCTGATTCTGTGACTTCATTGCTTTTTCTGTCTCCATCGTAGTGTCACGGAACCACTGTGCAATGTAAAATTTCCTAGCAAACTTAAAAACAAACACACACTTACTGCAGGATCTCGGACATGCTTCACAACTGTAACTGGATCGGTCGCTGAGCTGGCTTACACTGGAGAATGGAGAACCCCCCCCCCCCCTCCACCCATAACTGGACCGGTCACTGGGCCGGCTTACACTGGAGAATGGGGAACTCTCCCGCTCCACCCATAACTGTACCGGTCACTGCGCCGGCTTACACTGGAGAATGGAGAACTCCCCCGCTCCACCCATAACTGTACCGGTCACTGCGCCGGCTTACAGCGGAGAATGGAGAACTCCCCCGCTCCAGCCATAACTGGACCGGTCACTGGGCCGGCTTACAGCGGAGAACAGAGAATTCCCAGCTCTAGTTGACATGCTCTCAGCCTGTGAGTGTAACAGTAGCCATCTCTCCACACTCCCAATAACAGGAAGGTAAACGATAAAATTCCACATGTCGGGAATCTAAGTTATGAAGAAAGGTTTTCTCTGTGGAAGAAAAAAGGAAACTTTGAGGGAACCTAACCAAGTTTTCAGATTACGAAGGGAATTATGAAATTGATTCAGTCAAGTTGACTGAATCGAAGGGACACCAGGCCCAGGGCAGGCTACAGTCCATAGGAACAGGAGGAGGCCGTTTAGTTCCTCGAGCCTGTTCCGCCATTCACTGAGATCATGACTGATCTGTGACCTAACTCCATATACCTGCCTTACCCCTTAATACCCATGGTTACCAAAAATCTATCACTCTCAGATGTAAAATGAAAAATTGAGCTCGCATCAACTGCCATTTGTGGAAGTGAGTTCCAAACTTCTCCCACCCTTTGTGTGTAGAAGCGTTTCCTAACTTCACTCCTGAACGTCCTGGCTCTAATTTTTAGGCTGTGTCCCCTAGTCCTAGACTCCCCAACCAGCGGAAATAGTTTCTCTCTATCTACCCTATCAGTTACCCTTAATATCTTGAAATCACCCCTTAATCTTCTATATTCCAGGGAATACAACCCTAGTTTGGGTAATCTCTCCTCGTAATTTAACCCTTGAAGCCCAAGTATCGTGGTAGTAAATCCACACTGCACTCCCTCCAAGGCCAATATATCCTTCCTAAGGTGCAGTGCCCAGAACTGAACACAATAATCCAGGTGTGGTCTCACCAGGATCCACAGGTGTCCCTGTTCTGAATTGCGCAGTGAGCGCGCCAAAGGAATCTGAGGTGGAAGACCAAGAATGCCTTTCCTGTCTCATTAAAATGCCAATGCTGCCACCTTGCACCCCAGGGTAGAAAGCCCAGGAGATCTGCATGGGATGTGATGGGGTTTGGACCTGACACAATGGGTCTCTGCCCCTTCTGCCTCTGCCTGGCATCTGGGGAACATCAATTCCTTAAGACAGAGGGCAGAGGGAAATCTCCGCTACTGTCTTTTATAATGCAATCGCCTAGCTCAGTTCTAGCACCCTTGTCTGAGTCAGAAGGCCGTAGGTTCAAACCTCACTCCAGTGGTTGGGCATGCAATTTGGGGTCAGCCCAGTTCAGTCCTGAGCAAGATCTATATTGTTGGAGGTAACATCTTTCATCTTGATACGTGCTCCCTGGCTAACACTCTTCGCTCAACCATCACCAAAAACATTGCTCTTTCATATCATTATTTGTGGGGTCTTGCTGTGCACAAGTAGACTGCCAAGTTTGCCTCCTTAATAGTTACTGCACTTCCAAATAACCGAAACCCATGGGCAGAGAAAGATTTTTCATGGATTAATAGATTCCCTTAAAACAGTGGGGATTGGACAGTAACCAGAACACTGATATCGCAAGATGGACATTTGAACTCCCCGAAAAAAAACAAGCCGGTGGTGAATACAATTTTAATATGAGCAGTTAGGTTTCACTTACCATTAGTGAGGGATCAGTTTCTGTATTCTCATCCAGGTAATCCAGCAATGCTTTCTGCAGCTGCTGCACTTCATCCTCGATCCCTGAAACCTGCAGGATTACAACCATTAGCAAGCACCCCAGATCGATCTGCACAACCACCCCCACCCGTAAACCTGCCTTGTAAAAAAATTCGTTCATGGGATGTGGGCGTCGCTGGCTAGGTCGGCATTTATTGCCCATCCCTAATTGGCCTGGAGAAGGTGGTGGTGAGCCGCCTTCTTGAACCGCTGCAGTCCATGTGGTGAAGGTTCTCCCACAGTGCTGTTAGGAAGGGAGTTCCAGGATTTTGACCCAGTGACTATGAAGGGACGGCGATATATTTCCAAGTCAGGATGGCGTGAGACTTGGAGGGGAACGTGCAGGTGGTGTTGTTCCCATGTACCTTCTGCTCTTATCCTTCTAAGTGGTAGAGATCGCGGGTTTGGGAGGTGCTGTCGAAGAAGCCTTGGCGAGTTGCTGCAGTGCATCCTGTGGATGGTACACACTGCAGCCACTGTGTGCCGGTGGTGAAGGGAGTGAATGTTTAGGGTGGTGGATGGGGTGCCAATCAAGCGGGCTGCTTTGTCCTGGATGGTGTCAAGCTTCTTGAGTGTTGTTGGAGCTGCACTCATCCAAGCAAGTGGAGAGTATTCCATCACACTCCTGACTTGTGCCTTGTAGATGGTGGAAAGACTTTGGGGAGTCAGGAGGTGAGTCACTCGCCGCAGAATACCCAGCCTCTGACCTGCTCTTGTAGCCACAGTATTTATATGGCTGGTCCAGTTAAGTTTCTGGTCAATGGTGACCTCCAGGATGTTGATGGAGGGGGATTCGGCGATGGTAATGCCGTTAAATGTCATGGGGAAGTGGTTAGACTCTCTCTTGTTGGAGATGGTCATTGCCTGGCACGAATGTTACTTGCCACTTATCAGCCCAAGCCTGGATGTTGTCCAGGTCTTGCTGCATGCAGGCTCGGACTGCTTCATTATTTGACGAATGGATCTGAACACTGTGCAATCATCAGCGAACATCCCCATTTCTGACCTTATGATGGAGGGAAGGTCATTGATGAAGCAGCTGAAGATGGTTGGGCTGAGGACACTGCCCTGAGGAACTCCTGCAGCAATGTCCTGGAGCTGAGATGATTGGCCTCCAATAACCACTACCATCTTCCTTTTATGCTAGGTATGACTCCAGCCACTGGAGAGTTTTCCCCCTGATTCCCATTGATTTCAATTTTACTAGGGCAGTCACTCTCAACTCACCTCTGGAATTCAGCTCTTTTGTCCATGTTTGGACCAAGGCTGTAATGAGGTGTGGAGTCGAGTGGTCCTGGCGGAACCCAAACTGAGCATCAGTGAGCAGGTTATTGGTGAGTAAGTGCCGCTTGATAGCACTGTCGACGACACCTTCCATCACTTTGCTGATGATTGAGAGTAGACTGATGGGGTGGTAATTGGCCGGATTGAATTTGTCCTGCTTTTTGTGGATGGGACATACCTGGGCAATTTTCCACATTGTCGGGTAGATGCCAGTGTTGTAGCTGTACTGGAACAGCTTGGCTAGAGGCGCAGCTAGTTCTGGAGCACAGGTCTTCAGCACTACAGCCGGGATGTTGTCGGGGCCCATAGCCTTTGCTGTATCCAGTGCACTCAGCCGTTTCTTGATATCACATAGAGTGAATCGAATTGGCTGAAGACTGGCTTCCGTGATGGTGGGGATATCGGGAGGAGGCCGAGATGGATCATCCACTCGGCACTTCTGGCTGAAGATGGTTGCAAACGCTTCAGCCTTGTCTTTTGCACTCACGTGCTGGACTCCGCCATCATTGAGGATGGGGATGTTTACAGAGCCTCCTCCTCCCGTTAGTTGTTTAATTGTCCACCACCATTCACGACTGTATGTGGCAGGACTGCAGAGCTTTGATCTGATTCGTTGGTTGTGGAATTGCTTAGCTCTGTCTATAGCATGTTGCTTCCGCTGTTTAACATGCATGTAGTCCTGTGTTGTAGCTTCACCAGGTTGGCATCTCATTTTTAGGTACGCCTGGTGCTGCTCCTGGCATACTCTTCTACACTCCTCATTGAACCAGGGTTGATCCCCTGGCTTGTTGGTAATGGTAGAGTGAGGAATATGCCGGGCCATGAGATTACAGATTGTGCTGGAATACAATTCTGCTGCTGCTGCTGATGGCCCACAGCGCCTCATGGATGCCCAGTTTTGAGCTGCTAGATCTGTTCTGATCTATCCCATTTAGCACGGTGATAGTGCCACACAACACGTTGGATGGTGTCCTCAGTGTGAAGACGGGACTGAGGGAGGACTGATTCATCAGCTGAGGGAGGACGGTAGATGGTAATCAGCAGGAGGTTTCCTTGCCCATGTTTGACCTGATGCCATGAGATTTCATGGGATCCGGAATCAATGTTGAGGACTCCCAGGGCCACTCCCTCCTGACTGTCTGTCACTGTACCACCACCTCTGGTGGGTCTGTCACTGTACCACCACCTCTGGTGGGTCTGTCCTGCCAGTGGGACAGGACATACCCAGGGATGGTGATGGAAGAGTCTGGGACATTGGCTGAAAGGTATGATTCTGTGAATATGGTTATGTCAGGCTGTTGCTTGACTAGTCTGTGGAACAGCTCTCCCAATTTCGGCACAAGTCCCCAGATGTTAGTAAGGAGGACTTTGCAGGGTTGACTGGGCTTGGTTTGCCTTTGTCATGTCCGGGGCCCAGTGGTCCGTCCGGTTTTATTCTTAGTGGCTTTTTTTTAAGCGAGATTTTACAACTGAGTGTCTTGCTGGGCCATTTCAGAGGGCAATTAAGAATCAACCACATTGCTGTGGGTCTGGAGTCACATACAGGCCAGACCGGGTAAGGGCGGCAGGTTTCCTTCCCTAAAGGACATTAGTGAACCAGATGGGTTTTTACGACAATCCGGTAGTTTCATGACCATCATTACTGATACCAGTATTTTAATTCCAGATTTTATTTAATTAATTGAATTTAAATTCCCCAGCTGCCGTGGTGGGATTTGAACTCATGACTCTGGATTACTGGATTACTAGTCCAGTAACATAACCACTATGCTACCGTATGCCTGGCCCCCGCCCCCACCCCCCAGGACTGAACGCCCCCGCCCCCCCCCCAGGACTGAACGCCCCCTCCCCCCCCCCCCAGGACTGAACGCCCCCTCCCCCCCCCAGGACTGAACGCCCCCTCCCCCCTCCCTCCCCCCAGGACTCAACGCCCCCTCCCCCCTGCCCCCCCCAGGACTCAACGCCCCCGCCCCCTCCCCCAGGACTCAACGCCCCCGCCCCCTCCCCCAGGACTCAACGCCCCCGCCCCCTCCCCCAGGACTCAACGCCCCCGCACCCTCCCCCCCCCCCCAGGACTCAACGCCCCCTCCCCCTCCCCCCCCCAGGACTCAACGCCCCCGCCCCCTCCCCCCCCCCCCAGGACTCAACGCCCCCTCCCCCTCCCCCCCCCCAGGACTCAACGCCCCCTCCCCCTCCCCCCCCCCAGGACTCAACGCCCCCGCCCCCCCCCCCCAGGACTCAACGCCCCCGCCCCCTCCCCCCCCCAGGACTGAACGCCCCCTCCCCCCCCAGGACTCAACGCCCCCTCCCCCCTCCCCCCCCCAGGACTCAACGCCCCCTCCCCCCTCCCCCCCCCCAGGACTCAACGCCACCTCCCCCCTCCCCCCCCCAGGACTCAACGCCCCCTCCCCCCTCCCCAGGACTCAACGCCCCCTCCCCCCCCCAGGACTCAACGCCCCCTCCCCCCTCCAGGACTCAACGCCCCCTCCCCCCTCCCCCCCCCAGGACTCAACGCCCCCTCCCCCCCCCCAGGACTGAACGCCCCCTCCCCCCCCCCAGGACTGAACGCCCCCTCCCCCCCACAGGACTCAACGCCCCCTCCCCCCCCCAGGACTCAACGCCCCCTCCCCCCCCCAGGACTCAACGCCCCCTCCCCCCCCCAGGACTCAACGCCCCCTCCCCCCTCCCTCCCCCCAGGACTCAACGCCCCCTCCCCCCTCCCCCCCCCAGGACTCAACGCCCCCTCCCCCCTCCCCCCCCCAGGACTCAACGCCCCCTCCCCCCTCCCTCCCCCCAGGACTCAACGCCCCCTCCCCCCCCCAGGACTCAACGCCCCCTCCCCCCTCCCCCCCCCAGGACTCAACGCCCCCTCCCCCCTCCCTCCCCCCAGGACTCAACGCCCCCTCCCCCCCCCAGGACTCAACGCCCCCTCCCCCCTCCCTCCCCCAGGACTCAACGCCCCCTCCCCCCCCCAGGACTCAACGCCCCCTCCCCCCTCCCCCCCCCAGGACTCAACGCCCCCTCCCCCCTCAGGACTCAACGCCCCCTCCCCCCTCCCCCCCCCAGGACTCAACGCCCCCTCCCCCCTCCTCCCCCCAGGACTCAACGCCCCTCCCCCCCCCAGGACTCAACGCCCCCTCCCCCCTCCCCCCCCCAGGACTCAACGCCCCCTCCCCCCCTCCCCAGGACTCAACGCCCCCTCCCCCTCCCCCCCCCAGGACTCAACGCCCCCTCCCCCCTCCAGGACTCAACGCCCCCTCCCCCCTCCCCCCCCCCAGGACTCAACGCCCCCTCCCCCCCCCCCAGGACTGAACGCCCCCTCCCCCCCCCCAGGACTGAACGCCCCCTCCCCCCCACAGGACTCAACGCCCCCTCCCCCCCCCCAGGACTCAACGCCCCCTCCCCCCCCCAGGACTCAACGCCCCCTCCCCCCCCCAGGACTCAACGCCCCCTCCCTCCCCCCAGGACTCAACGCCCCCTCCCCCCTCCCCCCCCCAGGACTCAACGCCCCCTCCCCCCTCCCTCCCCCCAGGACTCAACGCCCCCTCCCCCCTCCCCCCCCCAGGACTCAACGCCCCCTCCCCCCTCCCTCCCCCAGGACTCAACGCCCCCTCCCCCCCCCAGGACTCAACGCCCCCTCCCCCCTCCCCCCCCCAGGACTCAACGCCCCCTCCCCCCTCAGGACTCAACGCCCCCTCCCCCCTCCCCCCCCCAGGACTCAACGCCCCCTCCCCCCTCCTCCCCCCAGGACTCAACGCCCCCTCCCCCCCCCAGGACTCAACGCCCCCTCCCCCCTCCCAGGACTCAACGCCCCCTCCCCCCTCCCCCCCCCAGGACTCAACGCCCCCTCCCCCCTCCCCCCCCCCCCAGGACTCAACGCCCCCTCCCCCCTCCTCCCCCCAGGACTCAACGCCCCCTCCCCCCCCCAGGACTCAACGCCCCCTCCCCCCTCCCCCCCCCCCCAGGACTCAACGCCCCCTCCCCCCTCCCCCCCCCCCAGGACTCAACGCCCCCTCCCCCACCCCAGGACTCAACGCCCCCTCCCCCCCCCCAGGACTGAACGCCCCCTCCCCCCCCCCAGGACTCAACGCCCCCTCCCCCCCCCAGGACTCAACGCCCCCTCCCTCCCCCCAGGACTCAACGCCCCCTCCCCCCCCCCAGGACTCAACGCCCCCTCCCCCCTCCCTCCCCCCAGGACTCAACGCCCCCTCCCCCCTCCCCCCCCCAGGACTCAACGCCCCCTCCCCCCTCCCCCCCCCAGGACTCAACGCCCCCTCCCCCCTCCCCCCCCCCCAGGACTCAACGCCCCCTCCCCCCTCCCTCCCCCCAGGACTCAACGCCCCCTCCCCCTCCCTCCCCCAGGACTCAACGCCCCCTCCCCCCTCCCTCCCCCAGGACTCAACGCCCCCTCCCCCCTCCCCCCCCCAGGACTCAACGCCCCCTCCCCCCTCCCTCCCCCCAGGACTCAACGCCCCCTCCCCCCTCCCCCCCCCAGGACTCAACGCCCCCTCCCTCCCCCAGGACTCAACGCCCCCTCCCCCCTCCCTCCCCCAGGACTCAACGCCCCCTCCCCCCTCCCCCCCCCAGGACTCAACGCCCCCTCCCCCCTCCCTCCCCCCAGGACTCAACGCCCCCTCCCCCCTCCCCCCCCCAGGACTCAACGCCCCCTCCCTCCCCCAGGACTCAACGCCCCCTCCCCCCTCCCCCCCCCAGGACTCAACGCCCCCTCCCCCCTCCCTCCCCCCAGGACTCAACGCCCCCTCCCCCCTCCCCCCCCCAGGACTCAACGCCCCCTCCCCCCTCCCTCCCCCCAGGACTCAACGCCACCTCCCCCTCCCCCCCCCAGGACTGAACGCCCCCGCCCCCTCCCCAGGACTGAACGCCCCCCCCCCAGGACTGAACGCCCCCCCCCCCAGGACTGAACGCCCCCTCCCCCCCCAGGACTCAACGCCCCCTCCCCCCCCAGGACTCAACGCCCCCTCCCCCCCCCAGGACTCAACGCCGCCTCCCCCCTCCCCCCCCCCCAGGACTCAACGCCCCCTCCCCCCCCCCAGGACTGAACGCCCCCTCCCCCCCCAGGACTCAACGCCCCCTCCCCCTCCCTCCCCCCAGGACTCAACGCCCCCTCCCCCCCCCAGGACTCAACGCCCCCTCCCCCTCCCTCCCCCCAGGACTCAACGCCCCCTCCCCCCTCCCCCCCCCAGGACTCAACGCCCCCTCCCCCCTCCCCCCCCCAGGACTCAACGCCCCCTCCCCCCTCCCTCCCCCCAGGACTCAACGCCCCCTCCCCCCTCCCCCCCCCAGGACTCAACGCCCCCTCCCCCCTCCCTCCCCCCAGGACTCAACGCCCCCTCCCCCCTCCCCCCCCCAGGACTCAACGCCCCCTCCCCCCTCCCTCCCCCCAGGACTCAACGCCCCCTCCCCCCTCCCTCCCCCCAGGACTCAACGCCCCCTCCCCCCTCCCCCCCCCAGGACTCAACGCCCCCTCCCCCCTCCCTCCCCCAGGACTCAACGCCCCCTCCCCCCTCCTCCCCCCAGGACTCAACGCCCCCTCCCCCCTCCCTCCCCCAGGACTCAACGCCCCCTCCCCCCTCCCTCCCCCAGGACTCAACGCCCCCTCCCCCCTCCCTCCCCCCAGGACTCAACGCCACCTCCCCCTCCCCCCCCCAGGACTGAACGCCCCCGCCCCCTCCCCAGGACTGAACGCCCCCCCCCCAGGACTGAACGCCCCCCCCCCCAGGACTGAACGCCCCCTCCCCCCCCCAGGACTCAACGCCCCCTCCCCCCCAGGACTCAACGCCCCCTCCCCCCCCCAGGACTGAACGCCCCCTCCCCCCCCCAGGACTCAACGCCCCCTCCCCCCCCAGGACTCAACGCCCCCTCCCCCCCCCAGGACTCAACGCCCCCTCCCCCCTCCCTCCCCCCAGGACTCAACGCCCCCTCCCCCTCCCCCCCCCCAGGACTGAACGCCCCCTCCCCCCCCCAGGACTCAACGCCCCCTCCCCCTCCCCCCCCCCAGGACTCAACGCCCCCTCCCCCCCCCAGGACTCAACGCCCCCTCCCCCCTCCCTCCCCCCAGGACTCAACGCCCCCTCCCCCCTCCCCCCCCCCCCAGGACTCAACGCCCCCTCCCCCCTCCCTCCCCCAGGACTCAACGCCCCCTCCCCCCCCCAGGACTCAACGCCCCCTCCCCCCCCCAGGACTCAACGCCCCCTCCCCCCTCCCCCCCCCAGGACTCAACGCCCCCTCCCCCCTCAGGACTCAACGCCCCCTCCCCCCTCCCCCCCCCAGGACTCAACGCCCCCTCCCCCCTCCCTCCCCCCAGGACTCAACGCCCCCTCCCCCCTCCCCCCCCCAGGACTCAACGCCCCCTCCCCCCTCCTCCCCCCAGGACTCAACGCCCCCTCCCCCCCCCAGGACTCAACGCCCCCTCCCCCTCCCCCCCCCCAGGACTCAACGCCCCCTCCCCCCCCCAGGACTCAACGCCCCCTCCCCCCTCCCTCCCCCCAGGACTCAACGCCCCCTCCCCCCTCCCCCCCCCCCCAGGACTCAACGCCCCCTCCCCCTCCCCCCCCCAGGACTCAACGCCCCCTCCCCCCCCCAGGACTCAACGCCCCCTCCCCCCTCCCTCCCCCCAGGACTGAACGCCCCCTCCCCCCCCCCAGGACTCAACGCCCCCTCCCCCCCCCCAGGACTCAACGCCCCCTCCCCCCCCCCAGGACTCAACGCCCCCTCCCCCCCCCCAGGACTCAACGCCCCCTCCCCCCTCCCCCCCCCAGGACTCAACGCCCCCTCCCCCTCCCCCCCCCATGACTCAACGCCCCCTCCCCCTCCCCCCCCCATGACTCAACGCCCCCGCCCCCTCCCCCCCCCCCAGGACTCAACGCCCCCTCCCCCCTCCCCCCCCAGGACTCAACGCCCCCGCACCCTCCCCCAGGACTCAACGCCCCCGCACCCTCCCCCCCCCCAGGACTCAACGCCCCCGCACCCTCCCCCCCCCCAGGACTCAACGCCCCCGCCCCCTCCCCCCCCCCCAGGACTCAACGCCCCCTCCCCCTCCCCCCCCCAGGACTCAACGCCCCCTCCCCCCTCCCCCCCCCAGGACTCAACGCCCCCTCCCCCTCCCTCCCCCCAGGACTCAACGCCCCCTCCCCCCTCCAGGACTCAACGCCCCCTCCCCCCTCCTCCCCCCAGGACTCAACGCCCCCTCCCCCTCCCCCCCCCCCAGGACTCAACGCCCCCTCCCCCTCCCCCCCCCCCAGGACTCAACGCCCCCTCCCCCTCCCCCCCCCAGGACTCAACGCCCCCTCCCCCTCCCCCCCCCCCCAGGACTCAACGCCCCCTCCCCCTCCCCCCCCCCAGGACTCAACGCCCCCGCCCCCCCCCCCAGGACTCAACGCCCCCTCCCCCCTCCTCCCCCCAGGACTCAACGCCCCCTCCCCCCTCCTCCCCCCAGGACTCAACGCCCCCTCCCCCCTCCTCCCCCCAGGACTCAACGCCCCCTCCCCCCTCCCCCCCCCAGGACTCAACGCCCCCTCCCCCTCCCCCCCCCCCAGGACTCAACGCCCCCTCCCCCTCCCCCCCCCCCAGGACTCAACGCCCCCTCCCCCTCCCCCCCCCCAGGACTCAACGCCCCCGCCCCCCCCCCCAGGACTCAACGCCCCCTCCCCCTCCCCCCCCCCAGGACTCAACGCCCCCTCCCCCCCCCCAGGACTCAACGCCCCCGCCCCCTCCCCCCCCCCCAGGACTCAACGCCAACGCCCCCGCCCCCTCCCCCCCCCAGGACTCAACGCCCCCTCCCCCTCCCCCCCCCCCAGGACTCAACGCCCCCGCCCCCCCCCCCAGGACTCAACGCCCCCTCCCCCTCCCCCCCCCCCCAGGACTCAACGCCAACGCCCCCGCCCCCTCCCCCCCCCAGGACTCAACGCCCCCGCCCCCTCCCCCCCCCAGGACTCAACGCCCCTACCCCCCTCCCCCCCCCAGGACTCAACGCCCCCGCCCCCCCCCCCAGGACTCAACGCCCCCTCCCCCTCCCCCCCCCCAGGACTCAACGCCCCCTCCCCCCCCCCAGGACTCAACGCCCCCGCCCCCTCCCCCCCCCCCAGGACTCAACGCCAACGCCCCCGCCCCCTCCCCCCCCCCAGGACTCAACGCCCCCTCCCCCTCCCCCCCCCCCAGGACTCAACGCCCCCGCCCCCCCCCCCAGGACTCAACGCCCCCTCCCCCTCCCCCCCCCCCCAGGACTCAACGCCAACGCCCCCGCCCCCTCCCCCCCCCAGGACTCAACGCCCCCGCCCCCTCCCCCCCCCCCCCCCAGGACTCAACGCCCCTACCCCCCTCCCCCCCCCAGGACTCAACGCCCCCGCCCCCCCCCCCCAGGGCTCAACGCCCCCTCCCCCTCCCCCCCAGGACTCAACGCCCCGCCCCTCCCCCCCCAGGACTCAACGCCCCCGCCCCCCTCCCCTACCTAGGACTCAACGCCCACACCCCCCCTACCCAGGACTCAACGCCCCCTCCCCCCCCCAGGACTGAACGCCCCCTCCCCCCCCCAGGACTGAACGCCCCCTCCCCCCCCCAGGACTGAACGCCCCCTCCCTCTCCCCCTCCCCCCCCACCCAGGACTGAACGTTACCCCCCGCACCGAACCCCATGACTGAACGGTACTCCCCCCCACCAACCTGTTTGAGTATCCGGTCAATTGACTCCCGGTCCATTTTGCAGGATACTGCATCTTTCCTCAGTCGTGCTGCTACTGTTCCCAGGTAATCAAGTGAAGCTACTCGCAGGGCCATCTCTGTTGACTTGTTACTGAACTGGTGAACCTGTGTTCAGGAGTACAAGAATGAAGTGTTCATGAAACACACTGGCACCAAACTGCCTCCTCGCTGCATAGTTTCTGACTCTAAATCTTTCTCCAGACCTGTGAAACTTGGTCTGCCCTGTTACTGTTCAGGGTTTCTCCAACATCTTTTCTCAAGTGAATGGCCAATCACCACAACTCCATGTCTCCTGAACACCCACCACTGTGCACCAGACTTATTCACAAACAGAATGACCACGCAGCACAAATATAGGCACAGACTAGCGCCGACCCAGTAACACGTGACATATACCTGGGGTGACAGTGGCTGGCCCAACCCCTTGGGACGAGCGCGCCTGGTGATACACAAGCTCGCCCCACCTGTCCGTGTATCACCATTGGCGTGTGTAATCGTAACACTGCGACTATCGAGTTCTGCTTTTATGGATATTTTACTCTTAAGTTCAAGTAACTTCTTTAAAGATGGCGTCCCCTCATCAAGTTTGATTACATTGAGTGAAGAACAATGGCCTCGCCTCATCACAGTAACGACAACCCAAAAATCACAAAATAAACAGAAATACATGCAAGTTACCATGCAGAAAGAGGCCACTGTGCCCAACCAGTCCCTGACAGCATTTACCCTCCACACGAGCCTCGCTTGTTGGAGAACAAGTTACTGTACGCTTCCAGCAGTTAACCCCGACATTGGAATACCTGTCTAACAAAACACACACACTCTATCCAAAAATGCAGACTTTGATATTAACGGGACGAGGTTATGGGCTGACAAATTCAACATGTTGCTAATGAATCCAAGTGACAGAACATCCAGCTACATGAATTTGACCTCCACAGACCGACTTCACCACAGAACAAGTTATTTCAGAAAGATGGCCTGAGACACAGCTGCCTGCTGCCAATTTAGTTCTGAGTTTCCCTAATTCTTTAAATCTGGATTAAACTCAAGACATAAAATACCTCATTTTTAATCACATTCCCTTCATCCAACATTTCTAAAGTAGAACCATCGAATGTCTCCTGGACACGCTGCACATGTTCATTAAATCAACATGTATTTATGTATTGCCACATCACATCCTCAAGACCTCTCAAAGCAATCACAAGTTACTTTTCAAGTGTAGTCACTTAGACAGGCATACACAGGAAGCAGATTTACACAGCAAGATCCCACAAATGTCATGTTTCTTGACAAAATTCAGTGGCACGGTCTCATCCATCATTATCGGCCACTGATCCAGCGGTTACCCTCGGTGTAAAGAAATACTTTGAACATCCATCCTAGAGTTTTCAGCTCCCATCACCAACTCCATTCTCTAACTACCGATTCCATCCCCTTCCCTGGTCACTGTCTCAGGCTGAACCAGCTGTTAGCAACCTCAGCTCAGGTCCTATTTGACCCTGAGCTGAGTTTCTGACGCTGTAGTATCCTCTCCATTACCATGACTGCCTACTTGCACCTCCATAATATCACCCGTCTCTGCTCCACCCCAGCTTATCTGCTGCTGAAACTTTCCTCCATGGCTTTGCCAACTCCAGTCTCAATTATTCCAACGCTTACCTGCCCAGTCTCCCATCACAGAATACTACAGCACGGGAGGTGGCCATTTGGCCAATTGTGCCTGTGATGGCTCTTTGAAAGAGCTATCCAATTAGTCCCACTCCCCTGCTCTTAACCCATAGCCCTGCAAATTTCTCCTTTTCAAGTTACTATTAAATCTGCGTCCACCACTCTTTCAAGCAGTGCATTCCAGATCAGAACAACTCACTGAATAAAAAAATCTCATTTCCCCTCTGGCTTTTTTGCCAATTACCTTAAATTTGTGTTCTCTGGTCACCGACCCTCCTGCCAGTGGAAACAGTTTCTACCTGCATGAAAAGCATCTTTACTGGCTTTTCTGCTGAACACAGTCTTCTATTAAATGTTAGCATCGTAACTTTGTGTAGATGCTGAGGTTGTTTCCCCTGGCTGGAGAGTCTAGAACTGGGCAGCATAGTCTCAGGATAACTGGCAAGTAAAATCAAGGAAAACCCAAAAATGTTTTATAACCACATAAAGAGCAAGAAGACAACTAAGGAAAGAGTAGGGCCTATTAGAGACCAAAAAAGTAACCTATGTGTGGAGATGGAAGATGTGGGTACAGTTCTTAATGAATAGAAGCCCATGGAATCGAGGGAAAAGTACGGACTTGGATAGGAAATTGGCTGAGCGAAAGGCGACAGAGAGTAGGGATAATGGGTAGGTACTCACATTGGCAGGATGTGACTAGTGGAGTCCTGCAGGGATCTGTCTTGGGGCCTCAATTATTCACAATATTTATCAACGACTTAGATGAAGGCATAGAAAGTCTCATATCTAAGTTTGCCGATGACACAAAGGTTGGTAGCCATGATGTGGAGATGCCGGTGATGGACTGGGGTTGACAATTGTAAACAATTTTACAACACCAAGTTATAGTCCAGCAATTTTATTTGAAATTCACAAGCTTTCGGAGGCTTCCTCCTTCCTCAGGTGAATGTTGTGGAAATGTCTCAGGATAACTGGCAAGTAAAATCAAGGAGGCTAATGGAATGCTGGCCTTTATATCTAGAGGACTAGAGTACAAGGGGGCAGAAGTTATGCTGCAGCTATACAAAACCCTGGTTAGACCACACCTGGAGTACTGTGAGCAGTTCTGGGCACCGCACCTCCGGAAGGACATATTGGCCTTGGAGGGAGTGCAGTGTAGGTTTACCAGAATGATACCTGGACTTCAAGGGTTAAGCTACGAGGAGAGATTACACAAATTGGGGTTGTATTCTCTCGAGTTTAGAAGATTCAGGGGTGATCTGATCGAAGTTTATAAGATATTAAGGGGAACAGATAGGGTGGATAGAGAGAAACTATTTCCGCTGGTTGGGGATTCTCGGAGTAGGGGGCACAGTCTAAAAATTAGAGCCAGACCTTTCAGGAGTGAGATTAGAAAACATTTCTACACAAAGGGTGGTAGAAGTTTGGAACTCTCTTCCGCAAACAGCAATTGATACTAGCTCAATTGCTAAATTTAAATGTGAGATAGATAGCTTTTTGGCAACCAAAGGTATTAAGGGATATGGGCCAAAGGCGGGTATATGGAGCTAGATCACAGATCAGCCATGATCTTATCAAATGGCAGAGCAGGCACGCGGGGCTGAATGGCCTACTCCTGTTCCGATGTTCCTAATACTTTGCGTCTGTCTTCACAAAAGAGGGGGACGATGCAGAGATTGTAGTTAAAGAGGAGTGTGAAACATTGGATGGGATAAACAGTGAGAGAGGAACTATTAAAGGATTTAGCATAATTGAAAGTGGATAAATCGCCAGGCCCGGATGAAATGCATCCCAGGCTGTTAAAAGAAGCAAATTTTCCAATCCTCCCTGGCTACAGGTGCGATGCCGGAGGATTGGAGGACTGCTAACATTGTACCGTTGTTTAAAAAGGGAGAAAGGATAGATCAAGTAATTACAGGACAGTCAGTCTAACCTCAGCAAATTATGGAACCAATTCTGAGGGACGCTATAAATCGTCATTTTGAAAGACACGGATTAATCAAGGACAGTCAGCATGGATTTGTTACGGGAAGGTCCTGACTGACTAACTTCATTGAATTTTTTGAGGAGATAACAAGGAGGTTCAACGCATTTGACGTGGTCTACATGGATTTTAGCAAGGCTTTTGACAAGGTCCCATATGGCAGACTGGTCAAAAAAGTAAAGGCCCGTGGGATCCTAGGGAATGTGGCAAATTAGATCCAAAATTGTCTCAGTGGCAGGAAGCAAAGGGTAATGGTCGACGGGTGTTTTTGTGACTGGAAGGCTGTTTCCAGTGGGGTTCCACAGGGCTCAGTACTCGGTCCCTTGCTTTTTATGGTATATATTAATGATTTCGGCTTGAATGTAGGGGGCATCATTAAGAAGTTTGCAGATGACACAAAAATAGGCCACATGGTTGATAGTGAGAAGGAAGGTGTAGACTGCAGGAAGATATCAATGGACTGGTCAGGTGGGCAGAAAAGTGGCAAATGGAATTCTATCCAGAAGTGTGAGGTAATGCATTCGGAGAGGGCAAACAAGGCAAGGGAATACACAATAAATGGGAGGATACTGAGAGGTGTAGAGGAAGTGAGGGACCTTGGAGTGCATATCCACAGATCCCTGAAGGTAGCAGGACAGGTCGATAAGGTGGTTAAGGCGGCATACGAGATACTTTCCTTTATTAGCCGAGGCATAGAATATAAGAGCAGGAAGGTTATGCTAGAATTGTATAAAACACTAGTTAGGCCACAGCTTGAGTACTGTGTACAGTTCTGGTCACCACATTACAGGAAAGATGTGATTGCACTAGAGAGAGTACAGAGGAGATTTACGAGGAAGTTGCCAGGGCTGGAGAATTTTAGCTATGAGAAAAGATTGGATAAAGGAGGCTGAGGGGAGATTTAATTGAGGTGTATAAAATTATGAGGGGCCTTGGTAGAGTGGAGGACCTATTTCCCTTAGCGGAGGGGTCAGTGACCAGGGGACATAGATTTAAAGTAATCGGTAGAAGGATTTGAGGGGAGCTGAGGAGAAACTTTTTTCACGCAGAGGGTGGTGGGTGTCTGGAATTCACTGCCTGAAAGGGTGGTAGAGGCAGAAACCCTCAACTCATTTAAAAAGTACTTGGATGAGCACTTGAAGTGCCGTAACCTACAGGGCTATGGACCAAATGCTGGAAAGTGGGATTAAGCTGGATAGCTCTTTTCCAGCCGGCACAGACACGATGAGCCGAATGGCCTCCTTCTGTGCCGTAACTTTCTATGATTCTATGATAAGGGGTCAGCCATTTTGGACTGAAACGAGGAGGAATTTCTTCACTCAGAGGGTTGTGAATTTTTGGAATTCTCTACCCCAGAGGGCTGTGGATGCTGAGTCGTTGAATATATTCAAAGCTGAGATCAATAGATTTTTGGACTCTAGGGGAATCGAGGGATATGGGGATCGGGCAGGAAAGTGGAGTTGAGGTTGAAGATCAGCCATGATCATATTGAATGACAGAGCAAGCTCGAGGGGCCGTGTGGCCTACTCCTGCTACTATTTCTTATGCATTCTTGAGTAATGAGACATCCTGTCTCTATTCTTATCTCCCGTAAATAAGATGGGTTAAGGGAGGCAGTGATGTCAGGTATTATATGTTATCTGGGATGTGCAGGGATTGATTTTGGGATGGGAGGCCGCTCAAAATAGCTCTGCGCCTTTAATCCCATGAGTTTCAATTTTACTAAAGTCTATTTTGTGGTATTTTATAAAACGCCTTTTGATATACACATCAACCACACTATTGTCATCAACCCTCTCTGTTATTTATAGAAACATAGAAAATAGGAGCAAGAGTAGGCCATTCGGCCCTTTGGGCCTGCTCCGCCATTCAAAATGATCATGGCTGATCGTCTAACTCAGTACCCTGTTCCTGCTTTTTCCCCATATCCCTTGATCCCTTTAGCATTAAGAAATATATCTAACTCCTTCATGAACACATCTAATGACTTGGCCTCCACTGCCTTCTGTGGTAGAGAATTCCACAGGTTCACCACCCTCTTGAGTGAAGAAATTTCTCCTCATCTCGGTTCCAAATGGCCTTCCCCGTATCCTGAGACTGTGACCCCTGGTTCTGGACTCCCCAGCCATCGGGAACATCCTCCCTGCATCTAGTCTGTCTAGTCCTGTTAGAATTTTATATGTTTCGATGAGATCACCTCTCATTCTTCTAAACTCAAGTGAATATAGGCCTAGTCGACCCAATCCTCATAAGTCAGTCCTGCCATCCCAGGAATCAGTCTGGTAAACCTTCGTTGTACTCCCTCCATGGCCTTTAATAAATCTGTGCTGGCGGTCACTGATTAGACCTTGTTTTTCCAAATAACAATTAATTTTGTTGCAGATTATTGACTCAAAGTTTCTCTACTACCTACGTTAAGGTCTTAGAGAGGGTGCAGAAGAGATTTACAAGAATGATTCCTGGGATGAGGGACTTTAGATATGTGGATAGACTGGAGAAGCTGGGGTTGTTCTCCTTGGAACAGAGATGGTTGCGAGGAGATTTGATAGAGTATTCAAAATCATGAAGGGTCTAGACTGAGTAGATAGAGAGAAACTGTTCCCATTGGTGGAAGGGTGAAGAACCAGAGGACACAGATTTAAGGTGATTGGCAAAAGAACCAAAGGTGACATGAGGAAAAACTTTTTTCACACAGCGAGTGGTTAGGATCTGGAATGCACTGCCCGAGGGGGTGGTGGAGGCAGATTCAATCATGGCCTTCAAAAGGGAACTGGATAAGTACTTGAAAGGAAAAAATTTGCAGGGCTACGGGGATAGGGCGAGAGAGTAGGACTAGCTGGATTGCTCTGTATAGAGCCAGCACGGACTCGATGGGCCGAATGGCCTCCTTCCATGCTGTAACCTTTCTACAATTCTATGCTGACTGGCCTGTAATTGCCGGGTTTATCCCTCTTCCCTTTTTTGAACAGAGATATAACATTTGCAATCCTCCAGCCCTCTGGCACCACTCCCATAGAATCATAGAAGGTTACAGCACAGGAGGAGGCCATTCGGCCCATTGAGTCCACGCCGGCTCTATGCATGAAGATTCCAGCTAGTCCCACTCCCCTGCCCTATCCCCACAGCCCTGCACATTTTTTTGTTTCAAGTACTTATCCAGTTCCCTTTTGAAGGCCATGATTGAATCTGCCTCCACCACCCCCTCGGGCAGTGCATTCCAGATCCTAACCGCTTCTTGTGTAAAAAAGTTTTTCCTCGTGTTACCTTTGGTTCTTTAGCCAATCACCTTAAATCTATGTCCTCTGGTCCTTGACCCTTCCGCCAATGGGAACAGTTTCTCTCTATCTACTCTGTCTCGACCCTTCATGATTTTGAACACCTCGATCAAATCTCCTCGCAACCGTCTCTGTTCCAAGGAGAACAACCTCAGCCTCTCCAGTCTATCCACACAACTGAAGTCCCTCATCCCTGGAATCATTCTAGTAAATCTCTTCTGCACCCTCGCTAAGGCCTTCACAACTTTCCTAAAGTGCGGTGCCCAGAACTGGACACAACACTCCAGTTGTGGCCGAACCAGTGTTTTATAAAGGTTCATCATAACTTCCTTGATTTTGTACTTTATGCCTCTATTTATAAAGCCCAGGATCCCATATGTTTTTTTTGACCACTTTCTCAACCTGCCACCTTCAACAATTTATGCACGCATACCCCCCAGATCTCTCTGTTCTCCACCCCTTTTAGAATTGTGCCCTCTAATTTATGTTGCCTCTCCTCATTTTTCCTACCGAAATGCATCACCTCGCATTTTTCCGTGTTAAACTTCATCTGCCACGTGTCCGGCCAAGCCACCAGAGTGTCAATGTCCTCTTGAAGTTTATCGCTACCGTTCCAAATTTTGTGTCATCCGCAAATTTTGAAATTGTGCCCTGTACACCCAAGTCCAAGTCATTAATATATATCAAGAAAAGCAGTGGTCCCAGCACTGACCACTGGGGAACACCACTGTACACCTCCCTCCAGTCCGAAAAACAACCGTTCACCACTACTCTCCGATTCCTGTCACTTAGCCAATTTTGTATCCATGTTGCTATTGTCTCCTTTATTCCACGGGCCGCAATCTTAATAGCAAGCCTATCATGTGACACTTTATCAAACACTTTTTGAAACTCCATATACACCACATCAACTGCATTACCCTCATCTACCCTCTGTTACCTCATCAAAAAACTCTTATCAAGTTGGTTAAACACAATTTGCCTTTCATAAATCCGTGCTGGCTTTCCCTAATCAATCCACCCTCGTCCAAGTGACTGTTAATTCTGTCCCAATTATTGTTTCCACAAGTTTCCCCACCACTGAGGTTAAACTGACTGTCCTTTAGTTGCTGGGTTTATCCTTACACCTTTTTGAACAAGGGTGTAACATTTGCAATTCTCCAGTCCTCTGGCACCACCCCCGTATCTAAGGATGTTTGGAAGATTATGGCCAGTACCTCTGCAATTTCCACCCTTACTTCCCTCACCAACCTAGGATGCATCCCATCCAGACCGGGTGATTTAGATATGTTACATACAGCTAGCCTTTCTAGTACCTCTTCTTTCTCAGTTTTTAAGTCCATCCAGTATCTTAGCTATATCTTCCTTTACTCTGGCAGCATCTTCTTCCTCGGTAAAGGCCGATGCAAAGGAGGATTGGAAGATTGTGGCCAGAGCCTCCATTATCTCCACCCTTACTTCCCTCAGCAACCTAGGATGCATCCCAACTGGTCAGGGTAACTTTTCTACAGTGAGCACAGCCACCCTTTTAACTAATGTTTTAAAATGATGAGGCGATTGGACAAAGTCCAGTTGGATAGTGATGGTAGAACGAGGGAACACGCCTGTAAAGCCTGCAGGCCAAGAGTCAGATGGATGCCAGGGAGTGTTTCTTTTCATAGGGAGTCACTGTCCTTTGGAACAAACTGCTAAGATAGTTATCAGAGCATGCGATAAGAACTGGGGAATGGGACTAATTGAACAGCTCTTTCAAAGAGCCAGCACAGGCACGATGATACATGTGGTGAGTATGGAATCACCAAAATTGTTTATAAGGGAACTTGGCAGGTTCCTCAGAGAAGCTGCAAGTTCGCTGTGACTGCAAGGACTCTCACAGAACCCTGCTGGTCTGATTGCCTTGGAGAGTCAGTGAGAACTTTCCTCTACTTGGCCACTGTTTACTCCGCCTGTCCCAGGAGATAGGGTGTTTAGGGAATGAGTGAACGGTGTGCGAGGTTGCACCACCTACTGCACGGGGCAGGCTTTTCTTGTCTTCCCTTTTATATTATGAAATCGTTCCTTGTGACTTCTCCTCTGCTACCCTATCCTTCAGCCAGCTGCTAATCCATGTGCTCATCTCACCCTCGACATCAACAGACGTTAGTTTGCCTCAAGTGGAATGCACCATCATGTGCAATCCCTCATCAATTTAGGGCATCACCCCCTCAAACAAAGCCTGATGACCGGACCGATCAACCCTTCCAATATCGCTACCTGCAGGACAGACCCACCAGAGGTGGCGGTACAGTGATATACAGTCAGGAGGGAGTGGCCCTGGGAGTCCTCAACATTGACTCTGGACCCCATGAAATCTCATGGCATCAGGTCAAACATGGGCAAGGAAACCTCCTGCTGATTACCACCTACCGTCCTCCCTCAGCTGATGAATCAGTCCTCCTCCATGTTGAACACCACTTGGAGGAAGCACTGAGGGTAGCAAAGGCACAAAATGTACTCTGGGTGGGGGACTTCAATGTCCATCACCAAGAGTGGCTCGGTAGCACCACTACTGACCGAGCTGGCCGAGTCCTGAAGGACATAGCTGCTAGACTGGGCCTGCGGCAGGTGGTGAGCGAACCAACACGAGGGAAAAACTTACTTGACCTCGTCCTCACCAATCTACCTGTCGCAAATGCATCTGTCCATGACAGTATTGGTAGGAGTGACCACCGCACAGTCCTCGTGGAGATGAAATCCCGTCTTCGCACTGAGGACACCATCCAACGTGTTGTGTGGCACGACCACCGTGCTAAATGGGATAGATTCAGAACAGATCCAGCAGCTCAAAACTGGGCATCCATGAGGCGCTGTGGGCCATCAGCAGCAGCAGAATTGTATTCCAGCACAATCTGTAACCTCATGGCCCGGCATATTCCTCACTCTACCATTACCAACAAGCCAGGGGATCAACCCTGGTTCAATGAGGAGTGTAGAAGAGCATGCCAGGAGCAGCACCAGGCGTACCTAAAAATGAGGTGCCAACCTGGTGAAGCTACAACTCAGGACTACATGCATGCTGAACAGCGGAAGCAACATGCTATAGACAGAGCTAAGCGATTCCACAACCAACAGATCAGATCAAAGCTCTGCAGTCCTGCCACATCCAGTCGTGAATGGTGGTGGACAATTAAACAACTAACGGGAGGAGGAGGCTCTGCAAACATCCCCATTCTCAATGATGGCGGAGTCCAGCACGTGAGTGCAAAAGACAAGGCTGAAGCGTTTGCAACCATCTTCAGCCAGAAGTGCCGAGTGGATAATCCATCTCAGCCTCCTCCCGATATCCCCACCATCACGGAAGCCAGTCTTCGGCCAATTCAATTCACTCCACATGATATCAAGAAACGGCTGAGTGCACTGGATACAGCAAAGGCTATGGGCCCCGACAACATCCCAGCTGTAGTGCTGAAGACTTGTGCTCCAGAACGAGCTGCGCCTCTAGCCAAGCTGTTCCAGTACAGCTACAACACTGGCATCCACCCGACAATGTGGAAAATTGCCCAGGTATGTCCTGTCCACAAAAAGCAGGACAAATCCAATCCGGCCAATTACCGCCCCATCAGTCTACTCTCAATCATCAGCAAAGTGATGGAAGGTGTCGTCGACAGTGCTATCAAGCGGCACTTACTCACCAATAACCTGCTCACCGATGCTCAGTTTGGGTTCCGCCAGGACCACTCGGCTCCAGACCTCATTACAGCCTTGGTCCAAACATGGACAAAAGAGCTGAATTCCAGAGGTGAGGTGAGAGTGACTGCCCTTGACATCAAGGCAGCATTTGACCGAGTGTGGCACCAAGGAGCCCTAGTAAAATTGAAGTCAATGGGAATCAGGGGGAAAACTCCTGTGGCTGGAGTCATACCTAGCACAAAGGAAGATGGTAGTGGTTGTTGGAGGCCAAGTATCTCAGCCCCAGGGCATTGCTGCAGGAGTTCCTCAGGGCAGTGTCCTTGGCCCAACCATCTTCAGCTGCTTCATCAATGACCTTCCCTCCATCATAAGGTCAGAAATGGGGATGTTCGCTGATGACTGCACAGTGTTCAGTTCCATTCGCAACCCCTCAGATAATGAAGCAGTCCGAGCCCGCATGCAGCAAGACCTGGACAACATCCAGGCTTGGGCTCATAAGTGGCAAGTAACATTCGCGCCAGATAAGTGCCAGGCAATGACCATCTCCAACAAGAGAGAGTCTGACCACCTCCCCTTGACATTCAACGGCATTACCATCGCCGAATCCCCCACCATCAACATCCTGGGGGTCACCATTGACCAGAAACTTAACTGGACCAGCCATATAAATACTGTGGCTACGAGAGCAGGTCAGAGGCTGGGTATTCTGCGGCGAGTGACTCACCTCCTGATTCCCCAAAGCCTTTCCACCATCTACAAGGCACAAGTCAGGAGTGTGATGGAATACTCTCCACTTGCCTGGATGAGTGCAGCTCCAACAACACTCAAGAAGCTCGACACCATCCAAGATAAAGCAGCCCGCTTGATTGGCACCCCATCCACCACCCTAAACATTCACTCCCTTCACCACCGGCGCACTGTGGCTGCAGTGCGCACCATCCACAGGATGCACTGCAGCAACTCGCCAAGGCTTCTTCAACAGCACCTCCCAAACCCGCGACCTCTACCACCTAGAAGGACAAGGGCAGCAGGCGCATGGGAACAACACCACCTGCACGTTCCCCTCCAAGTCACACACCATCCCGACTTGGAAATATATCGCCGTTCCTTCATTGTCGCTGGGTCAAAATCCTGGAACTCCCTTCCTAACAGCACTGTGGGAGAACCGTCACCACACGGACTGCAGCGGTTCAAGAAAGCGGCTCACCACCACCTTCTCAAGGGCAATTAGGGATGGGCAATAAATGCCGGCCTTGCCAGCGACGCCCACATCCCGTGAACGAATAAAAAAAAAAAAATTTAAGGATTTCATATTGATGCATATCCAGTTGCGATCTGCTAATTAATTCCATAGGTTTCCGAATTACAGGTCTCCATAATATCATAGAATCAAAGTACTTGGAATACTGTGTCCAGTTCTGGTCACCCTATTATAGAAAGGATATTATTAAACTAGAAAGAGTGCAGAAAAGATTTACTAGGATGCTACCGGGACTTGATGGTTTGACTTACAGGGAGAGGTTAGACAGACTGGGACTTTTTTCCCTGGAGAGTAGGAGGTTTAGGGGTGATCTTATAGAAGTCTATAAAATAATGAGGGGCATAGATAAGGTAGATAGTCAAAATCTTTTCCCAAAGGTAGGGGAGTCTATAACGAGGGGGCATAGATTTAAGGTGAGAGGGGAGAGATACAAAAGGGTCCAGAGGGGCAATTTTTTCACTCAAAGGGTGGTGAGTGTCTGGAACGAGCTGCCAGAGGCAGTAGTAGAGGCGGGTACAATTTTGTCTTTTAAAAAGCATTTGGACAGTTACATGGGTAAGATGGGTATAGAGGGATATGGGCCAAGTGCAGGCAATTGGGACTAGCTTAGTGGTATAAACTGGGCGACATGGACATGTTGGGCCGAAGGGCCTGTTTCCATGTTGTAACTTCTATGATTCTATGCTCCTCCTGCACTATGTGGGAAGTCATGGACACTATAGGTACCCCTGGTGACCATGTGTGCAGGAAGTGTATCCAACTGCAGCTACTGGCTAACTGCATTTCGGAGCTGGAGCTGTGGATGGATTTACTGTGGAGCATCCGCGATACTGA
This sequence comes from Heptranchias perlo, assembly GCF_035084215.1. NCBI lineage: Eukaryota > Metazoa > Chordata > Chondrichthyes > Hexanchiformes > Hexanchidae > Heptranchias > Heptranchias perlo. The sequence goes on along the minus strand of NW_027139099.1, from coordinate 482,025 downwards.
GACTATCGTGGATAGCACGTTCAGTGAGGTGGTCACACCGCAGGTAAAGATCACGCAGGCAGAAAGGAAATGGGTGACTGCCAGGCAGAGTAAAAGGACGAGGCAGGTAGAACAGGAGTCCCCTGGGGCCATCTCCCTCTCAAACAGATATTCCGCTTTGGATACTGTTGGGGGAGATGGCTTATCAGGGGAAAGCAGCAAGAGCCAAGTTCGGGGCACCACGGGTGTCTCAGCTGCACAGGAGGGGAGGAATAAGAGTGGCAGGGCTATAGTGATAGGAGATTCAATTGTAAGGGGAACAGATAGGTGTTTCTGCGGCCGCAAACGTGACTCCAGGATGGTATGTTGCCTCCCTGGTGCTAGGGTGAAGGATGTCACGGAGCGGCTGCAGGGCATTCTGGAGGGGGAGGGTGAACAGCCAGTAGTCGTGGTCCATATCAGTACCAACGACATAGGTTAAAAAATGGGATGAGGTCCTGCAAGGTGAATTGAAGGAGTTAGAAGATAAATTAAAAAGCAGGACCTCAAAGGTAGTGATCTCAAGATTACGACCGGTGCCACGTGCTAGTGAGTATAGGAACAGGAGAATAGACCAGACGAATTCGTGGCTGTAGGGATGGATTTAGATTCCTGGGACATTGGGACCAGTTCTGGGGAAGGTGGGACCTGTACAAGCGGGACGGGTTACACCCGAGCAGGACCGGGACCAATGTCCTCGTGGGGGTGTTTGCTAGTGCTGTTGGGGAAGGTTTAAACTCGAGTGGCAGGGGGGTGGGAACCTGAGCAGGGGGAAACAAGGATAGAAACAAGACAGAAAGAGAAGAAGCAATAGTGGAAGGCAGAGAAAACAAGTGTGAAAAACAAATAGGGCCATAGTGCAAAATAAAACTAAGATGACTAGCAATCTTAAAAAGACAAGTCTAAAGGCATTGTGTCTTAATTCATCGAGCTTATTGCGAATGCTGCGTGCATCAACAGCGCAGATAGATATTAACGGTTATGATATAGTTGCGATTACGGAGACATGGCTGCAGGGCGACCAAGGATGGGAACTGAACATCCAGGTGTATTCAATATTTAGGAAGGACAAGTAAAAAGGGAAAGGAGGTGGGGTAGCGTTGTTAGTAAAGGAGGAAATCAATGCAATAGTGAGGAAGGATATTGGCTCGGAAAATCACGATGTGGAATCTGTATGGGTGGAGCTAAGAAACACCAAGGGGCAGAAAACGTTGGTTGTCTATAGGCCCCCAAACAGTAGTGGAGATGTAGGGGAGGGCATTAAACAGGAAATGAGAGACGCATGCAAGAAGGGTACAACTATAATCATGGGTGACTTTAATCTACATATAGATTGGTCAAACCAAATTAGCAATAATACTGTGGGGGAGGAATTCCTGGAGTGTGTATGTGATGGTTTTCTAGACCAATACGTTGAGGAGCCAACTGGAGAACAGGTGATCCTAGACTGGGTATTGTGCAATGAGAAAGGATTAATTAACAATCTTGTTGTGTGAGGTCCCTTAGAGAAGAGCGACCATAACATGATAGAATTCCTCATTAAGATGGAGAGTGAAGTAGTTGAATCCGAAACAAGGGTCCTGAATCTAAATAAAGGAATTACGAAAGTAAGTGGTGCGAGTTGGCTATAATAGATTGGAGAACTTTACTAAAAGGGATGATGGTGGATAGGCAATGGCTAATATTTAAAGAACGTGTGCAGGAATTACAACAATTATTCATTCTGTCTGGCGCAAAAATAAAACAAGAAAGTTGGCTCAACTGTGGCTTACAAAAGAAATTAGGAATAGTATTAGATCCAAAGAGGGGCCCATTCTGGGACAGGAGGGACCTGTACAAGCTGGGACCATTGTCCTCGCGGGGAGGTTCACTAATGCTGTGGGGGAGGGTTTACTCATTTGGCAGGTGGATGGGCACCAGGATGAAACATTAGAGAGGAGAAACGAGGTGAACAGAGGACTGGGAGGAACAAGTAGCACTAGAGTAAAGAATAGTTCAGAAATAGGAGGGGTCAGATAGGGGACAAATACGAGGCAGTCTAAGATGAGATTGGAGTGCATGTGCGTAAATGCACGTAGCGTGATGAATAAGGTTGGTGAGCTGCAGGCTCACATCGTCACATGGGAATATGATATCGTGGCAATAACACAGACCTGGCTCAAAGGAGGAGAGGATTGGGGACTTAATATGCTTGGCGATAAAGGTATTCAGTTCTAAGCCATAAGAAATAGGAGCAGGAGTAGGCCATATGGCCCTTCAGCTCCATTTTAACGCCATATCCCCATATCCCTTGATTCCCCTAATGTCCAAAAATCTACCAATTTCAGCCTTGAATATACTCAAGGCCTCAGCATCCACAGCCCTCTGGGGTAGCGAATTCCAAAGATTCCCAATCCTCTGGAAAGATAAGGAAGGAAAGCAAGGTTGGGTTGGGGGGGACGGGGGACGGGGGTGTGGTGGCAGTGCTGATCAAAGAAACTATTATAGCACTGGAAAGGGATGATATAGTTAAGCGTCAAAGGCAGAATCTATTTGGTTCGACGTAAGGAACAATAGAGGTGCTATTGCACTACTGGGTGTATACTATGGGCCACCCAATAGTGGGAAGGAGGTAGAGGAGAACATTTGCATTACAGAAAGGTGCAAGAACTAGAGTAGTGATAATGGGGGACTTCAATTACCCCAATACAGGCCGGGACAGTAACAGTGTAAAGGACCAAGAGGGGGAGGAATTCCTGAAACGTGTACATGAGAACTTATTGGAACAGTGTGTTTCCAGCCCAACCAGAGGAAGCATTTCTGCATCTAGACCTGGAGAATTAAGTGGGGAAAGTGGAGCATGTTTCAGTGGGGGAACATTTGGGGAACAGTGATCATAATATCATTAGGTCTAGAATAGTTATGGAAAAGGAACAATCAAATGTAAAAATATTTAACTGGAAGAGAGCTAATTTCAGTGAGTTAAAAGGGGATCTTGCCCAGGTGGACTGGAGTCACAAATTGGCAGGCAAGACAGTAATTGACAATGGGGGGCCTTCAAGGAGGAGTGGGATTGGGGAAAGAGTAGTCACATTCCCACAAGGGGGAAAGGAAGGGCATCCAAAGCTAGAGCTCCCTGGATGACTAAAGATATCGAGATTAAAATGAAAAGGGAATAAGAGGGGCAAAGAGAAAGTATGAGAATAGATTAGTGGCTAACAGAAAAGGGAGGCTGAAAGTCTTTTGTAAACATGTAAATAGTAAAAGGGTAGTTAAAGGAAGATTTGGGCTGATTAGGGACAAAAAAGGAGATCTTCTTATAGAGGAAGAGGGCATGGCTGAGACACTAAATGAATACTTTGCATCCATCTTCATTAGAGAAGAGGATGCTGCCAATGTAGCAGTAAAGGAGGAGGTAGTAATGATACTGGATAGGCTAAGCATAGAGAAAGAGGAAGTACATAAAAGATTGGCAGTACTCAAATTACAAAAGTCTCCCGGTCCAGATGGAATGCATCCTCGGTTACTGAGGGAAGTAAGGGTAGAAATTGCAGAAGCTCAGGGCACAATCTTCCAATCATCCTTAGATATAGGGATGGTGCTGGAGGACTGCAAATGTTACACCATTGTTCAAAAAAGGGGAGATGGATAACCCCGGCAATTACAGGCCAGTCAGCATAACGTCAGTGCTGGGGAAACCTTTAGAGACAATAATCAGAGACAAAATTAATTACCACTTGGAAAAGTATGGGCTAATAAATGAAAGTTATTACAGATTTGTTGAAGGGAAATCGTGTTTAACTAACATGATTCAGTCGTTTGATGAAGTAACGGAGAGGGTTGATGAGGGTAGTATGGTTGATGTTGTGCATATGGACTTTCAAAAGGCATTTGATAAAGTACCACATAATAGATTTGTTAGCAAAATTAAAGCCCATGGGATTAAAGGGACAGTGGCAGCGTGGATACAGAATTGGCTAGGGGACAGAATGCAGGGAGAATCATAGAAAATAGGAGCAAGAGTAGGCCATTCGGCCCTTGTCCGCCATTCAAATGATCATGGCTGATCATCTAACTCAGTACCCTGTTCCCACTTTTTCCCCATATCCCTTGATCCCTTTAGCATTAAGAAATATATCTATCTCCTTCTTGAATATATTTAGTGACTTGGCCTCCACTGCCTTTTGTGGTAGAGAATTCCACAGGTTCACCACCCTCTGAGTGAAGAAATTTCTCCTTATTTGGGTTCTAAATGGCATTCCCCGTATCCTGAGGCTGTGACCCCTGGTTCTGGACTCCCCATCCATCGGGAACATCCTCCCTGCATCTAGGAACATAGGAACAGGAGTAGGCCATTCAGCCCCTCGTGCCTTCTCCGCCATTTGATAAGATCATGGCAGATCTGTGATCTAGCTCCATATACCTGCCTTTGGCCCATATCCCTTAATACCTTTGGTTGCCAAAAAGCTATCTATCTCACATTTAAATTTAGCAATTGAGCTAGTATCAATTGCCGTTTGCGGAAGAGAGTTCCAAACTTCTACCACCCTTTGTGTGTAGAAATGTTTTCTAATCTCACTCCTGAAAGGTCTGGCTCTAATTTTTAGACTGTGCCCCCTACTCCTAGAATCCCCAACCAGTGGAAATAGTTTCTCTCTATCCACCCTATCCGTTCCCCTTAATATCTTATAAACTTCGATCAGATCACCCCATAACCTTCGAAACTCTGGAGAATACAACCCCAATTTGTGTAATCTCTCCTCGTAACTTAACCCTTGAAGTCCGGGTAATATTCTAGTAAACCGACGCTGCACTCCCTCCAAGGCCAATACGTCCCTCCGAAGGTGCGGTGCCCAGAACTGCTCACAGTACTCCAGGTGCGGTCTAACCAGGGTTTTGTATAGCTGCAGCATAACTTCTGCCCCCTTGTACTCTAGTCCTCTAGATATAAAGGCCAGCATTCCATTAGCCTTATGCATTATTTTCTGCACCTGTTCATGACACTTCAATGATCTATGTACCTGAACCCCCAAGTCCCCTTTGGACATCCACAGTTTTTAACTTTTTACCATTTAGAAAGTAAAATCTAGTCTGTCTAGTCCTGTTAGAATTTTATATGTTTCGATGAGATCACCTCTCATTCTTCTAAACTCTAGTGAATATAGGCCTAGTCGACCCAATCTCTCCTCATACGTCAGTCCTGCCATCCCAGGAATCAGTCTGGTAAACCATTGTTGAGTAGTGGTGAATGGTTGTTTCAGTCTGGAGGGAAGTATACAGTGGTGTGCCCCAGGGGTCAGTATTAGAACAACTGCTCTTTTTGATTTATACTAATTACCTGGATTTGGGTATAGAGGGTTTAATTTCAAAGTTTGCAGATGACACAAAACTCGGGACTGTAGTAAACACTGTGGAGGATAGTAACAGACTTCAGGAGGAGAGACAGACTGGTGAAATGGGCAGACATGTGGCAGATGAAATTTAATGCAGAGAATGTGAAGTGATCCATTTTGGTAGGAAGAATGAGGAGAGGCAATACAAACTGAATGGTACAAATTTAAAGGGGGTGCAGGAACAGAGAGACCTGGGGTTGTACAGTCACAAATCGTTGTAGGTGGCAGGACAAGTTAAGTAGGCTATTTAAAAAACCATATGGAATCCTGGACTTTATTTATAGAGGGATAGAGTACAAAAGCAAGGAAGTTACGCTAAATCTTTATAAAAGACAGGTTAGGCTTCAGCTGGAGTATTGTGTTCAATTCTGGGCACCACATTTTAGGAAGGATGTCAAGGCCGTAGAGAGGATGCAGAAGAGATTTACTAGAATGGTGCCAGGGATGGGGGACTTCAGTTATGTGTAGAGACTGGAGAAGCTGGGATTGTTCTCCTTAGAACAGAGAAGGTTAAGGGGAGATTTAATAGAGGTGTTCAAAATTATGAACTGTTTCCAGTGGCAGAAGGATCGGTAGCCAGAGGATACAGATTTAAGGTGGTTGGCAAAAGAGCCAGAGGCGATATGAGGATTTTTTTTATATGCAGTGAGTTTTTATGATCTGGAATGCACTGCCTGAAAGGGCGGTGAAAGCAGATTCAATAATAACTTTCAAAAGGGATTTTTTTAAATTCATGGGATGTGGGCGTCGCTGCCGAGGCCAGCATTTATTGCCCATCCCTAATTGCCCTTGAGAAGGTGGTGGTGAGCCGCCTTCTTGAACCGCTGCAGTCCGTGTGGTGAAAGTTCTCCCACAGTGCTGTTAGGAAGGGAGTTCCAGGATTTTGACCCAGCGACGGTGAAGGAACGGCGATATATTTCCAAGTTGGGATGGTGTGTGACTTGGAGGGGAACGTGCAGGTGGTGTTGTTCCCATGTGTCTGCTGCTCTTGTCCTTCTAGGTGGTAGAGGTCGCGGGTTTGGGAGGAGCTGTCGAAGAAGCCTTGGCGAGTTGCTGCAGTGCATCCTGTGGATGGTACACACTGCAGCCACAGTGCACCAGTGGTGAAGGGAGTGAATGTTTAGGGTGGTGGATGGGGTGCCAATCAAGCGGGCTGCTTTGTCCTGGATGGTGTCGAGTTTCTTGAGTGTTGTTGGAGCTGCACTCATCCAGGCAAGTGGAGAGGATTCCATCACACTCCTGACTTGTGCCTTGTAGATGGTGGAATGGCTTTGGGGAGTCAGGAGGTGAGTCACTCGCCACAGAATACCCAGCCTCTGACCTGCTCTTGTAGCCACAGTATTTATATGGCTGGTCCAGTTAAGTTTCTGGCCAATGGTGACCCCCAGGATGTTGATGGGGGATTCGGTGATGGTAATGCCGTTGAATGTCAAGGGGAGGTGGTCAGACTCTCTCTTGTTGGAGATGGTCATTGCCTGGCACTTGTCTGGCGTGAAAGTTACTTGCCACATATCAGTCCAAGCCTGGATGTTGTCCAGGTCTTGCTGCACGCGGGCTCGGACTGCTTCATTATTTGAGGGGTTGCGAATGGAACTGAACACTGGATAAATAGTTGAAGGGAAAAAATTTTTACAAGCCTTTGGGGAAAGAGCAGAGGAGTGGGACTAATTGGATAGCTCTTTCAAAGAGCCATCACAAACATTATATCATAGTATGTTACAGCACAGATGGGCCGAATGGCCTCCTCCTGTGCTGTAACATACTATGATACTATGTGGTACTTTATCAAATGCCTTTTCAAAGTCCACATACACAACATGAACCGCACTAGCCTCGTCAACCCTCTCCGTTATTCCATGAAAGAACTCGATCAAGTTAGTCAAACACAAGTTTCCTTCAACAAATCTGTGCTGACTTTCATAAAAACATAAGAAATAGGAGCAGGAGTAGGTCACACGGCCCCTCGAGCCTGCTCCGCCATTCAATCAGATCATGGCTGATCTTCAACCTCAACTCCACTTTCCCGCCCGATCCCCATTTCCCTTGATTCCCCAAGAGTCCAAAACTATCGATCTCAGCCTTGAATATATTCAATGACTCAGCATCCACAGCCTTCTGGGGGGTGAAGAATTCCAAGATTCACAACCCTCTGTGTGACGAAATTCCTCCTCATCTCAGTCTTGAATGACCGATCCCTTATCCTGCGATGATGCGCCCTAGACTCACCAGCCAGGGGAAACAATCTCTCAGCATCTACCCTGTCAAGCCCCCTCAGAATCTTATGTTTCAATGAGATCACCTCTCATTCTTCTAAACTCCAGTGAATAGGCCATTCTACTCAATCTCTCCTCATAGGACAACCCTCTCATCCCAGGAATCAATCTGGTGAACCTTCATTGCACCACCTTCAAGTCGAGTATATCCTTCCTTAGATAAAGAGAACAAAACTGTACACAGTACTCCAGGTGATGTCTCACTTAAGCCTTGTACAATTGTAGTAAGACTTCCTTACTCTTGTACTCAAACCCCCTCGCTTTAAAGGCCAACATACCATTTGCTTTTCTAATTGCTTGCTGTACTTGCATGTTAACTTTTTTGTGTTTCTTTTACGAAGACACCCAAATCTGTCTCAACACCAACATTCAATAGTTTCTCAACATTTAAAAAATATTCTGTTTTTCCATTCTTCCTACCAAAGTGAATAACCTCACATTTCCCCACATTATACTCCATCTGCCACCTTCTTGACCACTCGCTTAACCTGTCTATATCCCTTTGCAGACTCTGTGTCCTCCTCACAGCTTACTTTCCCACCTAGCTTTGTATCGTCAGGAAGCTTGGGATACATTACACTTGGTCCCTTCATATAACTCATTAATATAGATTGTAAATAGCTGAGGCCCAAGCACCGATCCTTGCAGCACCCGCTAGTTACAGCCTACCAACATGAAAATGACCCTTTTATCCCTACTCTGTTTTCTATCCGTTAACCAACCCTCTATCAATGCTAATATATTACCCGCAACCTCATGAGCCCTTATTGAATGCCTTTTGAAAATCCAAATATACGACATACACTGGTTCCCTTTTATCTACCCTGCTAGTTACATCCTCAAAGCCCCTCCGATTTGTCAAACACGATTTCCCTTTCATAAAACCATGTTGATTCTGCCTAATCATATTCTGATTTTCTAAGTGCTCTGTTACTACTTTCTTAACCTTTCATTTGTTAGCCCATACTTTTCTAATTGCCAATTAATTTTGTCCCTGATTATTGTCTCCGAGTTTCGCCACCACTCACGTTAGACTGACTGGCCTGTAATTGCTGGGTTTATCCATCTCCCCTTTTTGAACGCAGGTGTAACATTTGTAATCTTCCAGTCCTCCGGCATCATCCCCATATCAAAGGGCGAGTGCCTTGGAGGAAAAATAACCATTCCTACTCCTAACTTTTGAATTTTGAACTTGTCAATCAAAACACGAAGCCTCAAACTCACACAGGGGCATTCGTGAAGCAGCATCTTACCAGTAGTCTTCCCAACAGACTCAGCAACAATTCTGCTGCTGGCCACTCAGGTTTGTTAACAGTGGAAAGGAGATCCTGAACAAAATTTTCGAAGAGCGGTCTGTAATCCTCTTCTCCTTGCTTACTACCACACCTACAGGAAGCAACAGGGAAATTCATTACTGATCACCAGCACAACGGCTGAGCACAAACACTGTGTTTACAAACACTCCCTCACAGAGAACGCCCCAGGTAGTGTGTACACAAATACTTCCTCACAGTCCCTAACCCAGATACTGTGTATACAAACACACTCTCTCAGTGATTGCTCCAGATACTGTGTACACAAACACTGCCTCACAACGCTCCTTCTAGGTACAGCATACACAAAGACTCCCTCACAATGCTCCTCCTCGGTACTGTGTACACAACACTGCCTCACTGTGCTCACCCCAGGTACTGCGTATACAAACACTCCCTCTCATTGCACGCTCCAGGTACTGCGCATACAAACACTTCCTCACAGTCCTCATCCGAGGTAATGTATACAAACATTCCCCCTCAGTCCTCGATCCAGGCACTGAGTACACAAACACTCCCTCACTGATCCCCCATGTGCTGTACAGACAATACTCCCTCACAGTCCTCGTCCAAATATTGTATACACACTCACTCACTCAACGTTTTTCCTAGCCACTGCGTATACCATCACTCCCTCACTGTGCTCCTCCCATAAGAAAATAAGAAGTTAGAACAGGAGTGGGCCACAGCCCCTCGAGCCAGCTCCGCCTTTCAGTAAGATCATGGTTGATCTGCTACCTCAACTCCATTTTAAGGCTCTAACCCCCATTTCCCTTGATTCCCTTAGTGTCCAAATATTCATCGATCTCAGTCTTGAATACACTCAATGACTGAGCATCCACAGCCCTCTGGTGTACAGAATTCCAAAGATTCACAACCCTGAGCGAAGAAACTTTTCCTCATCTCAGTCCTGAATGTCTGACCCCTTATCCTGAGACAATGCCCCCTCGTTCTAGACTCTCCAGCCAGGAGTAACAATCTCTGAGCATCTACCCGATTCAAGTGCCCTAAGAATTATATACGTTTCAATGAGATCACCTCTCATTCTTCTAAACTCCAGATAATATAGGCCCATTCTATTCAATCTACTAACATATGTACGAACATACGAATTAAGAGCAGTAGGCCATTCGATCCCTCGAGCCTGCTCTACCGTTTGATAAGACCATGGCTGATCTGATTGTGACCTCAACCCTACTTTCTCGTCGACCTACTATAACCTTTGACTCAGCCTTAAAAATATTCAATGACCCTGCCTCCACCGCTCTCTGGGGAAGGGAGTTCCACAGACTCACGACCATCAGAGAAAATTTCTCCTCATCTCTGTCTTAAATGGGAGACACCTTATTTTTAAACTGTGGCCCCTAGTTCTAGTCTCTCCCACAAGGGGAAACATCCTCTCAGCATCTACCCCTTCTCGTCCCCTCAGGATCTTATATGTTTCAGTAAGATCACCTCTCATTCTTCTAAACTCCAATGTATACAGGCCCAACTTGTCCAACCTTTCCTCATAAGATAACCCCCTTATCCCAGGAATCAGTCGAGTGAACCTTCTCTGAACCGCCTCCAAAGCAATTACGTCCTTTCTTAAATAAGGAGACTAAAACTGCACACAGTATTCTAGATGTGGTCTCACCAATGCCCTGTACAACTGTAGCAAAACATCTCTACTTTTATATTGCAAGGGGAATGGAATATAAGACAATATTCCATTTGCCTTCCTAATCACTTGCTGTACCTGCATACTAACTTTTTGTGATTCATGTACTCGGACACCCAGATCCCTCTGTACCTCAGAGCTCTGCAATCTCTCTCCATTTATATAATATACAGCTTTTCTATTCCTCCTGCCAAAGTGGACAAGTTCACATTTTCCCACATTATACTCCATCTGCCAAATTTTTGCCCACTCACTTAACCTATCTATATCCCTTTGCAGACTCCTTATGTCCTCTTCACAATTTACTTTCCTACCTTTGTGTCATCAGCAAATTTAGCAACCATACATTCGGTCCCTTCATCCAAGTCATTGATATAGATTGTAAATAGTTGAGGCCCAAGCACTGATCCCTGTGGCACTCCACTCGTTACATCTTGTCAACCTAAAAATGACCCATTTATGCCTACTCTCTGTTTCCTGTTAGCTAACCAATCCTTTATCTCTGCTAATATGTTACCCCCTACACCATGGGCTCTTATTTTGTGTAGTAGCCTTTGATGTGGCATCTTGTCAAAAGCCTTCTGGAAATCCAAGTACACCACATCCACAGGATCCCCTTTATCCACGTTGCTAGTTACTTCCTCAAAGAAATCTAATAAATTAGTCAAACGCAATTTCCCTTTCACAAAGCCGTGTTGACGCTGCCTGATTGCATTGAGATTTTCTAACTGCCCTGCAAAAACCTCCTTAATAATAGATTCTAGCATTTTCCCTATGACAGATGTTAAGCTAACTGGCCTGTAGTTTCCTTTCTGTCTCCCTCCTTTCTTGAATAGAGGAGTTACATTCGCTATTTTCCAATCTGATGGGACCCTTCCAGAATCTAGGGAATTTTGGAAAATTAATACCAATGCATCTACTATCTCTGCAGCCACTTCTTTTAAGACCCTAGGATGAAGTCAGTCAGGACCTGGGGACTTGTCAGCTTTTAGTTCTAATAATTTTTTCAAAACCCTTTCCCTGGTGATTGTAAATGTTTTAAGTTCCTCCCTCCCTTTCACCTCTTGATTTACAATTATTTCTGGCATGTTATTTGTATCCTCTACAGTGAAGACGGACGCAAAATATCTGTTCAATTCATCCGCCATTTCCTTATTCCCCAGACTCACTCTCTAGAGGACCAACACTCACTTTACTTACTCTTTTCCTTTTTAAATACCTGTAGAAACTCTATTTCTAGCTAGCTTTCTCTCATACTCTAATTTCTCCCCCCTTATTATTATTTGTCATTCTTTGCTGTTTTTTTATATTCTGTCCAATCTTCTGACCTGCCACTAATCTTCGCGGAATTGTATGCTTTTTCTTTCAATTTGATACTATCTTTAACTTCCTTAGTTAGCCAATGGATCAAACCTCACATTCCAGGAATCAATCTGGTGAACCTTCATTGAACCCCCTTCTGAGGCATGTATACCCTTCCTTAGGCAAGGAGACCAAGACTGTAGACAGTACTCCAAGTGTGATCTAACCATAGAAAAGATACAGCACAGAAGGGGGCCATTCGGGCCATCGTGTCCGCGCCGGCTCGAAGAACAACCAGGTGCCCATTCTAATCCCACCTTCCAGAACCCGGTCCGTAGCCCTGCAGCTTACAGCACTTCAGGTGCAGGTCCAGGTACTTTTTTTAAAAAAAAGAGTTGAGGGTCCCTGCCTCCACCACCAATTCAGGCAGCGAATTCCATACACCCACCACCCTCTGGGTAAAAAAGTTTTTCCTCATGTCCCCTCTAATCCTTCCGCCAATCAGCTTAAATCGATGTCCTCTAGTTCTTGAACTCTCCGCTAGGGGAAACAGGTACTTCCTGTCTACTCTATCTGGGCCCCTCATAATTTTGTACACCTCAATCAAGTCTCCCCTCAGCCTCCGCTGCTCCAAGGAAAACAACCCCAGCCTATCCAATCTCTCCTCGTAGCTGCAATTTTCAAGCCCTGGCAACATTCTTGTAAATCTTCTCTGCACTCTCTCCACAGCAATTACGTCCTTCCTGTAATGTGGTGACCAGAACTGTGCACAATACTCCAGCTGTGGCCTTACCAGCGTTTTATACAGTTCCATCATTACATCCCTGCTTTTGTATTCTATGATGTGGAGATGCCGGTGATGGACTGGGGTGGACAAATGTAAGGAATCTTACAACACCAGGTTATAGTCCAGTTGGACTATAACCTGGTGTTGTAAGATTCCTTACATTTGTATTCTATACCTCGGCTAATAACGGAGAGCATTCCGTATGCCTTCTTCACAACCTTATCTACCTGTACTGCCACCTTCAGGGACCTGTGCACATGCACTCCAAGGTCTCTCACTTCCTCTGCCCCTCTCAATATATTCCTGTTTACTGCGTATTCCCTTTTACTGTTTGCCCTCCCTAAGTGCATTACCTCACACTTCTCCGGGTTGAACTCCATTTGCCACTTTTCCGCCCACTCCACCAACCCAATGATATCTTCTTGGAGTCCACAGCTATCCTCTTCACTATCAACTACACGGCCAATTTTTGTGTCGTCTGCAAATTTGCCAATCATGCCCCCTACATTCAAGTCCAAATCATTAATATGTACCACAAACAGCAAGGGACCGAAAACTGAGCCCTGTGGCACACCACTGGAAACGGATTTCCATTCACAAAGATATCCATCGACTTTTACCCTTTGTTTCTGTTACTGAGCCAATTTTGGATCCAATTCGCCACATTTCCCTATATCCCATGGGCTTTTACTTTTCTGACCAGTCTGCCATGTGGGACCTTGTCAAATGCCTGACTAAAATCCATGTAGACAACATCCACTGCACTACCCTCATCAATCCTCCTTGTCACTTCCGCAAAGAATTCAATCAGATTTGTAAGGCATGACCTTCCCTGAACAAATCGGGGTACAGAATCTTCAGGCGAGACAGAGGGGGAGGTATAAGAGGAGGGGGGGTCGCAATATTAATTAAAGAATCAATTACTGCCATAAGGAGGGATGATATATTAGCAGGTTCCTCTAATGAGGCCATATGGGTGGAGCTTAAAAACAAAAAGGGGGCAAGCACTTTGATGGGAGTGTACTATAGGCCCCCAAACAGTCAGGGGGAGATAGAGGAACAGATATGTAGGCAAATCTCAGAAAATTGTGCAAATAATAGGGTAATAATAGTGGGGGATTTCAACTTCCCCAATATTAACTGGGATACTCAGAGAGTAAAAGGCTTAGAGGGTACAAAATTCTTAACGTGCATCCAGGAGAGCTTTTTGAGCCAGCATGTAGAAAGTCCTACAAGAGAGGGGGCGGTACTGGACCTAATTCTAGGGAATGTGGCCGGCCAAGTGGAAGAAGTGCTAGTAGGTGAGCACTTTGGTGACAGTGACCATAATTCGGTGAGATTTAAGGTGGTCATGGAAAAGGACAGGGAGGGGCCGGAAATAAAGGTTCTAAATTGGGGGAAGGCCGATTTTAATAGGATAAGGCAGGATCTGGCCAAAATGGACTGGGATCAGCTGCTTGTAGGAAAATCCGCATCGGAGCAATGGGAGTCTTTCAGAAGGGAGATTGAGACCATACAATGGCAACATGTTCCCGTAAAGGTCAAGGGTGGTTCCAAGAACTCCAGGGAACCTTGGATGTCAGGGGATATACGAGAATGGATTAGGAAAAAAAGGAGGGCTTTTGGCAGATACAAAAGGCTAAAGACGGAGGAAGCCCTAGAGGAGTACAAAAAGTGCAGGGGGATACTTAAAAAAGAAATTAGGAGATCAAGGAGGGGCCATGAAATAACACTGGCGAGCAAAATAAAGGAAAATCCTAAGATGTTTTATAAGTATATTAAGGGTAAGAGGATGACTAGGGAAAAAATAGGGCCCATTAGGGACAAAAATGGCAATCTGTGTGTGGAGCCAGCAGATGTAGGAGGGGTTCTAAATGAATTTTTTGCATCTGTTTTCACTATGGAGAAGGACGATGTAGACATAGAAATACGGCAGGGGGACTGTGATATACTCGAACATGTTAACGTCGAGCGGGAGGAGGTATTGGCGGTTTTAGCAGGCCTAAAAATGGATAAATCCCCAGGCCCGGACGAAATGTATCCCAGGCTACTGTGTGAGGCAAAGGAGGAGATTGCGGGGGCTCTGGCACATATATTCAGAACCTCTCTGGCCACAGGGGATGTGCCAGAGGACTGGAGAACCGCTAATGTAATACCAATATTCAAGAAGGGGAGTAGGGAAAAACCGGGGAACTACAGGCCAGTGAGCCTAACATCAGTGGTAGGAAAATTATTGGAAAAAATTCTGAAGGACAAAATTAGTCTCCACTTGGAGAAGCAAGGATTAATCAGGGATAGTCAACATGGCTTTGTCAAGGGAAGATCATGTCTGACTAATTTGATTGAATTTTTTGAGGGAGTGACTAGGCGTGTGGATGAGGGTAACGCAGTGGATGTGGTATACATGGATTTCAGTAAGGCCTTCGATAAAGTCCCCCACAGGAGACTGGTCAAGAAGGTACGAGCCCATGGAATCCAGGGTGCCTTGGCACTTTGGATACAAAACTGGTTTAGTGGCAGAAGGCAGAGGGTGATGGTCGAAGGTTGTTTTTGTGACTGGAAGCCTGTGGCCAGTGGGGTACCACAGGGATCGGTGCTGGGTCCCTTGCTGTTTGTGGTCTACATTAATGACTTGGATATGAATGTAAAAGGTATGATCAGTAAGTTCGCTGATGATACAAAGATTGGTAGGGTGGTAAATAGCGAGGAGGATAGCCTCAGTCTGCAGGACGATATAGATGGGTTGGTCAGATGGGCGGAACAGTGGCAAATGGAATTTAACCCGGAAAAGTGCGAGGTGATGCACTTTGGAGGGACTAACAAGGCAAGGGAATACACAATGAATGGGAGGACCCTAGGCAAGACAGAGGGTCAGAGGGATCTTGGTGTGCAAGTTCACAGATCCCTGAAGGCGGCGGAACAGGTAGATAAGGTGGTAAAGAAGGCATATGGGATACTTGCCTTTATTAGCCGAGGCATAGAATACAAGAGCAAGGAGGTTATGATGGAGCTGTATAAAACACTGGTTAGGCCACAGCTGGAGTACTGTGTGCAGTTCTGGTCGCCACACTACAGGAAGGATGTGATCGCTTTGGAGAGGGTGCAGAGGAGATTCACCAGGATGTTACCAGGGCTGGAGCGCTTCAGCTATGAAGAGAGACTGGGAAGATTGGGTTTGTTTTCCTTGGAGCAGAGGAGGCTGAGGGGGGACATGATTGAGGTGTACAAAATTATGAGGGGCACAGATAGGATGGATACTAAGGAGCTTTTTCCCTTCGTTGAGGGTTCTATAACAAGGGGACATAGATTCAAGGTAAAAGGCGGGAGGTTTAGAGGGGATTTGAGAAAGAACTTTTTCACCCAGAGGGTGGTTGGAGTCTGGAACTCACTGTCTGAAAGGGTTGTGGAGGCAGGAACCCTCACAACATTCAAGAAGCATTTGGATGAGCACTTGAAATGCCATAGCATACAAGGCTACGGACCAAATGCTGGAATATGGGATTAGAGTAGACAGGGCTGATGGCCGGCACGGACACGATGGGCTGAAGGGCCTCGATCCGTGCTGTATAACTCTATGACTCTGACTATCCCTGATTAAACCATGCCTTTCTAAGTGACAGTTTATCCTAGCTCTCAGTATTGATTCTAATAGTTCGCTCACCACCGAGGTAAGACTGACCGGCCTATAATTGTTCGGCCTTTCCCTTGTACCCTTTTTAAACAATGGTACTATGTTTGCAGTCTTCCAGTCCTCCGGTACCTCCCCTGTATCTAGTGAGGATTGGAAAATGATCCTCAGAGCATCTGCTATTTCCTCCCTGGCTTCCTTCAATAGCCTAGGAATCAATCCATCCAGAGTCTTATATAATTGCAGCAAGACCTTCTTACTCTTATACTCGAGTCCCTTTGCAATAAAGGCTAAAATACCATTTGCCTTCCTAATTGATTGCTATAACTTTTTGTTTCGTAGGTACAGCTCAGGAGGAGGACTATCGTGCCTGTGCTGGCTCTTTGAAAGAGCTATCCATTTCGTCCCATTCCCCTGCCCTTTCCCCAAAGCCCTGTTATTTTTTTCCTTCTAGTATTTATCCAGTTCCCTTTTGAAAGTTACTATTGAATCTGCTTCCACCACCCTTTCAGGCAGCACATTCCAGATCATTACAAGTCGCTGAGGAAAAAAATGTTTCCTCATGTCGGCTCTTTTGCCAATTACCTTAAATCTACGTCCTCTGGTTATCGACCCTCTGCCACTGGAAACAGTTTCTCCTTATTTACTCTGTCAAAACCCTTCATGATTTTGAACCCCTCGATTAAATCTCCCCTTAACCTTCTCTGTTCGAAGGAGAACAATCCCAGCTTCTCCAGTCTCTCCACATAACTGAAGTCCCTCATCCCTGGTACCATTCTAGTAAATCTCTCAGCACCCTCTCTAAGGCCTTGACATCCTTCCTAAACTGTGATGCCCAGAAGTTATTTTTTAATTAATTCATGGGATGTGGGCGTCGCTGGCGAGGCCAGCATTTATTGCCCATCGGTAATTGCCCTTGAGAAGGTGGTGGTGAGCTGTCTTCTTGAACCGCTGCAGTCCGTGTGGTGAATGTTCTCCCACAGTGCTGTTAGGTAGGGAGTTCCAGGATTTTGACCCACTGAACACAATACTCCAGTTGAGGCCTAACCAGTGTTTCATAAAAGGTTTGGCATAACGTCCTTGGTTTTGTACTCTATGCCTCTATTAATAAAGCCCAGAATCCCATATGCTCTTTTCAAAACAGCCTTCTCAACTGGTCCTGCCACCTTCGAACATTTGTGTTTGTCCATCCCCAGGTCTCTCTGTTCCTGTACCCCCTTTAAAATTGTACCATTTAGTTTATATTGCCTCTCCTCATCCTTCCTACCAAAATGCATCACTTCACACTTCTCTGCGTTAAACTTCATCTGCCATGTGTCTGCCCATTTCACCAGTGTCTTTGTCCTCCTAAAGTCTGTTTCACATTGTTTACTACATTTTCGAGTTTCGTGTCATCTGCAAACTTTGAAATTATACCCTCTATACCCAAGTCCAGGTAATTAATATATATCAGAAAGAGCAATGGCCCGAATACTGACCCCCCAATACTTACCTGCATGTTAACTTTTTGTGATTCGTGTACAAGGACACCCAAATCCCTCCGAATACCAACATTTCTTAGTGTCTCAAATTTAAAAAAATATTCTGTTTTTCTATTCTTCCTACCAAAGTGGCTAATTTCACATTTCCCCACATTATACTCCATCTGCCAACTTCTTTCTCATTCACTTAACCTGTCTACATCCCTTTGCAGCCTTTTTGCTTCCTCCTCACAGATTACTTTCCCACCTAGCTTTGTATCAGCAGCAAACTTGGATAAATTACACTCGGTCCCTTCATCTAAGGCATTGATATATATTATGAACAGCTGAGGCCCAAGCACTGATCCTTAAGGTACCCCACTTGTTACAACCTGCCAAACTGAAAATGACCCATTTATTCCTACTCTCTCTTTCCTGTCCATCAATCAATCCTCTTTCCATGCTAATAGGAACATAGGAACAGGAGTAGGCCATTCAGCCCCTCGTGCCTGCTCCGCCATTTGATAAGATCATGTCTGATCTGTGATCTAACTCCATATACCTGCCTTTGGCCCATATCCCTTAATACCTTTGATTGCCAAAAAGCTATCGATCTCACAATTAAATTTAGCAATTGAGTTAGTATCAACTGTCGTTTGCGGAAGAGAGTTCCAAACTTCTACCACCCTTTGTGTGTAGAAATGTTTTCTAATCTCGCTCTTGAAAGGACTGGCTCTAATTTTTAGACTGTGCCCCCTACTCCTAGAATCCCCAACCATGACCTCCAATTCCATTAGCCCTTATCGTGTGAAACAACCTTTTATGTGCCACCTTATCGAATGCCTTTTCAAAATCCAAATACATCCACTGGTTCCCCTTTATCTGCACTAGAATCATAGAATAGTTACAGCATAAAAGGCGGCCATTCGGCCCATCGAGTCCGTGCCGGCTCTATGCAAGAGCAATCCAGGTAGTCCCACTCCCCGCCCAATCCCCAAAATTGAATCTGCCTCCACCACCCTCTCGGGTAGTACATTCCAGATCATTTTGCCAGGTTCTCACTTGTGTTATCAACCTGACATCTCTCATACGCCCCTTTCTCTCTATCTCTTTTGCAATCCAGGGGGCTCTGGTTTTAGTTGCCCTACCTTTCTGCCTCATTGCAATATACCTAGATTGTACCCGAACCATCTCCTCTTTAAAGGCCGCCCACTGTTGAATTACAGTTTGCCTGCCAATCTTTGATTCCAATTTACCTGTGCTAGATCGGTTCTCATCCCACTGAAATTGGCCCTCCTCCAATTGAGTATTTTTACTTTAGAGTGGTCCATGTCCTTTCCCATAGCTAATCTAAACTGAAACTATGACCGCTGCTCCCTAAATATTCCCCCCACTGACACTTGCTCCACTTGGCCCGTCTCATTCCCTAGAATGAAGTCCAGCAATGCCTCCTTCCTCGTTGGGCTGGAAACGTACTGGTCAAGAAAGTTATCCTGAACACACTTCAGAAATTCCTCCCCCTGTTTGCCCCTTATTATTATTATTCCAGTCTATATTCGGATAGTTGAAGTCCCCCGTTATCACTACTCTAAGGCTTTTGCACCTCTCTAATTTCCCTGCAAATTTGCTCCTCTCTATCCTTCCCACTAGTTGGCGGCCTATTGAATCCACCCAGTAGTGCAAAGGCACCTCTAATGTTTCTTAACTCTAACCAAATAGATTCTGTCCTTGACCCCTCCAGGACATCCTATCTCTCCAGCACTGCAATATTCTCCTTAATCAATACAGCCACCACCCCCCCTCCTTTCTTTCCTTCTCTATCTTTCCTAAACACCTTTTATCCACTTAGTACCCAATCCTGCCATTTTTTGAGCCAGTCTCCGTTATCGCCACAATATCATATTCCCATGTGGCTATTTGTGCCTGCAGCTCACCAACCTTGTTTACCTCGCTTCGTGCATTTACACACAGGCACTACAGACCAGTCTCGGACTTTCTTGTACTCTCCCTTCGTCTGATCCCACCTAATACCGTACTTGCTCTAGTGCTACCTTTCTCCCCTGATCCTTTGTGCCCCTTGTTTCTCTTAGAACCCTGCTAGTTACATCCTCAAAAAATTCTAATACATTTGTCAAACACGATTTCCCTTTCATAAAACCATGATGACTCTACATAGTATTACGATTTTCTAAATGCCCTGTTACGACGCCCTTAATAGTAGATTCTAGCATTTTCCCTACTACTGTTATCCAGTTAACTGGCCTGCAGTTCCCCGTTTTCTCTCTCCCTCCCTTCTTGAATAGCGGGATTACATTTGCTACCTTCCAATCCACAGGGACTGTTCTAGAATCTAGGGAATTTTGGAAGATCATAACCAATGCATCCGCTGTCTCTGCAGCCACTCTTTTCGAACCCGAGGATGTAGGCCATCAGGTCCAAGGGATTTGTCGGCTTTTAAAGCCATTAATTTCCCCAGTACTTTTTCTTTACTAATCTCTCATTCGAACCTTGGTTCCCCACTATTTCAGGTATGTTTTTTGTGTCTTCTACTGTGAAGACAGATACAAAATGTTTGTTTAACATCGCTGCCATTTCCTTATTCGCGATTATAATTTATCATATCTTTGTCCCTAATGGACCCACCTTTACTTTTGCTAATCTCTTCCTTTTTACGTACTTATAGAAGCTCTTACAATCTGTTTTTATATTTCTTGCTAGTTTACTCTCAAATTAAATTTTCTCCATCTTTATCAATTTCTTGGTCATCCTCTACTGATTTCTAAAACCCTCCCAACCAACAGGCTTACTACTCTTCTGGCAACATTGTAGGCATCTTCTTTAAATGTAATACTATCCTTAAATTCACTAGTTAGCCACTGTGTCTACAAACACTCCCTCACAGTCCTCGTCCCAGATACTGTGTTTACAAACACTCCCTCACAGTCCTCGTCACAGGTACGGTAGCATACTGGTTATTCCACTGGACTAGTAATCAAGAGGCCTGGACTAATAATCCGGAGTCATGAGTTCAAATCCCGCCATGGCAGCTGGGGAATTTAAATTCAATTAATTAAGTAAAATCTGGAATTAAAAAACTAGTACCAGTAATGGTAGCCATGAAACTACCGGATTATCGCAAAAATTTAGGGAAGGAAACTTGCCATCCTTACCCAGTCTGGCCTATATGTGACTTCAGACCCACAGCAATGTGGTTGATTCTTAATTGCCCTCTGAAATGGCCCAGCAAGCCACTCAGTTGTAAAATCTCACTAAAAAAAGCCATAATAAGAATAAAACCAGACGGACCACCTGGCATCAGACACGATAAAGGCAAACCAAGCCCAGTTGACCCTGCAAAGTCCTCCTCACTAACATCTGGGGACTTGTGCCAAAATTGGGAGAGCTGTCCCACAGGCTAGCAAGCAACAGCCTGACATAGCCATACTCACAGAATCATACCTTTCAGCCAACGTCCCAGACTCTTCCAACACCATCCCTGGGTATGTCCGGTCCCACTGGCAGGACAGACCCACCAGAGGTGGCGGTACAGTGATATACAGTCAGGAGGGAGTGGCCCTGGGAGTCCTCAACATTGACTCTGGACCCCATGAAATCTCATGGCATCAGGTCAAACATGGGCAAGGAAACCTCCTGCTGATTACCACCTACCGTCCTCCCTCAGCTGATGAATCAGTCCTCCTCCATATTGAACACCACCTGGAGGAAGCATTGAGGGTAGCAAGGGCACAGAATGTACTCTGGGTGGGGGATCACCAAGAGTGGCTCGGTAGCACCACTGCTGGCTGAGTCCTGAAGGACATAGCTGCTAGACTGGGCCTGCGGCAGGTGGTGAGCGAACCAACACAAGGAAAAAACCTACTTGACCTCATCCTCACCAATCTACCCGTTGCAGATGCATCTGTCCATGACAGTATTGGTCAGAGTGACCACCGCACAAGCCCTCGTGGAGATGAAATCCCGTCTTTGCACTGAGGACACCATCCAACGTGTTGTGTGGCACTACCACCGTGCTAAATGGGATAGATTCAGAACAGATCTAGCAGCTCAAAATTGGGCATCCATGAGGTGCTGTGGGCCATCAGCAGTAGCAGGTTTGTATTCCAGCACAATCTGTAACCTCATGGCCCGGCATATTCCTCACTCTACCATTACCAACAAGCCAGGGGATCAACCCTGGTTCAATGAGGAGTGTAGAAGAGCATGCCAGGAGCAGCACCAGGCATACCTAAAAATGAGGTGCCAACCTGGTGAAGCTACAACTCAGGACTACATGCATGCTAAATAGCGGAAGCAACATGCTATAGTCAGAGCTAAGCGATTCCACAACCAACGGATCAGATCAAAGCTCTGCAGTCCTGCCACATCCAGTAATGAATGGTGCTGGACAATTAAACAACTAACAGGAGGAGGAGGCTCCGTGAACATCCCCATCCTCAATGATGGTGGAGTCCAGCATGTGAGTGCAAAAGACAAGGCTGAAGTGTTTGCAACCATCTTCAGTCAGAAGTGCCGAGTGGATGATCCATCTCAGCCTCCTCCCGATATCCCCACCATCACAGAAGCCAGTCTTCAGCCAATTCGATTCACTCCACGTGATATCAAGAAACGGTTGAGTGCACTGGATACAACAAAGGCTATGGGCCCCGACAACATCCCGGCTGTAGTGCTGAAGATTTATGCTCCAGAATTAGCTGTGCCTCCAGCCAAGCTGTTCCAGTACAGCTACAACACTGGCATCTACCCGACAAAGAGGAAAATTGCCCAGGTATGTCCTGTCCACAAAAAGCAGGACAAATCCAATCCGGCCAATTACCGCCCCATCAGCCTACTCTCAATCATCAGCAAAGTGATAGCACTGTCGACGACACCTTCCATCAAGCGGCACTTACTCACCAATAACCTGCTCACCGAGGCTCAGTTTGGGTTCCGCCAGGACCATAGATTCATCGAAATCATAGAAAATTTACGCCACAGAAGGAGGCCATTTGGCCCATCGTGTCCGTACCGGCTGAGAAACGAGCCACCCAGCCTAATCCCACTTTCCCGCATTTGTTCCGTAGCCCTGCAGGTCACTGCTCTTCAGGTGCACATCCAGGTATTTTTTAAAAATGAGGTGAGGGTTACCGCCTCTACCACCCTCAGGCAGTGAGGTCCAGACCCCCACCACCCTCAGGGTGAAAAGTGTTTTCCTCATTTCCGCCCTAATCCTTCTACCCATCACTTTAAATCTATGTCCCCTGGATATTGACCCCTCTGCTAAGGGAAATAGGTCCTTCCTATCCACTCTATCTCGGCCCCTCATAATTTTGTACACCTCAATCAAATCACCCCTCAGCCTCCTCTGTTTTCCAAGGGAAAAAAAAATATATAAAAAATACCAAGAAAAGCAGTGGTCCCAGCACCAACCCCTGGGGAACACCACTGTACACCTCCCTCCAGTCCGAAAAACAACCGTTCACCACTACTCTCTGTTTCCTGTCCCTTAGCCAATTCTGTATCCATGTTGCTACTGCCCCCTTTATTCCATGGGCCGCAATCTTGATGATAAGCATAACATGCGATACTTTATCAAACACCTTTTGAGAGTCCATATACACCACAACAACTGCATTGCCCTCATCGACCCTCTCTGTTACCACATCAGGTTCGTTAAACATGATTTGCCTTTAAAAATTCCGTGCTGGCTTTCCTTAATCAATCCACACTCGCCCAAGTGACTGTTAATTCTGTCCCGAATTATCGTTTCTAAAAGTTTCCCCACCACTGAGGTTAAACTGACTGGCCTGTAGTTGCTGGGTTTATCCTTACACCCTTTTTTGAACAAGGGTGTAACATTTGAAATTCTCCAGTCCTCTGGCACCACTCCAGTATCTTATGGATGTTTGGAAGATTATGGCCAGTACCTCCGCAATTTCCACCCTTACTTCCCTCAGCAACCTAGGATGCATACCATCCGGACCAGGTGACTTATCTACTTTTCGTACAGCTAGCCTTTCTAGTACCTCTTTTTTAAAATCAATTTTTAGCCCATCCAGCATCTCAGCTATATCTTCCTTTACTAAGACTCTGGCAGCATCTTCTTCCTTGGTAAAGACAGATTCAAAGTACTCATTTAATACCTCGGCCATCCCCTCTGCCTCCATGAGAAGATCTCCTTTATGGTCCCTTCCCTCCTCTTACTACCCATTTACTGTTTACATGCCTATAAAAGACTTTTGGATTCCCTTTTATGTTGGCTGCCAGTCTATTCTAACACTCTCTCTTTGCCCCTCTTATTCCCTTTTTCACTTCCCCTCTGAACTTTCTATATTCTGCGGTTCTCACTTGTATCATCAACCTGACATCTGTCATGCGCCCCTTTTTTCATTTCGTCTTACTCACCATCCCTTTTGTCACCCAGGGAGCTCTGGCTTTAGTTGCCCTACCTTTCTGCCTCATGGGAATGTATCTAGACTGTACCCGAACCATCTCCTCTTTAAAGGCCTCCCACTGTTCAATTACAGTTTCACATGCCAATCTTTGATTCCAATTTACCCGGGCCAGATATAAACAATCTATCACACAGTGCTCGCCCCAGGAACTGTGAATACAAATATTAGCTCACAGGACTCGTCCCAGATACTATATATACAAACACTCCCTCACAGTCCTCTTCCCAGGTACTGTGATCAGAAACACTCCCTCACAGTCCTCTTCCCAGGTACTGTGATCAGAAACACTCCCTCACAGTCCTCGCCCGAGCAACTGTGTATACAGCTTTTCACAATATATATCAATGATTTGGATGAGGGAACCAAATGTAATATTTCCAAGTTTGCTGATGACACAAAACTAGGTGGGATTGTGAGTTGTGAGGAGGATGCAAAGAGGCTTCAAGGCGATTTAGAGAAGTTGAGTGAGTGGGCAAATACATGGCAGATGCAGTATAATGTGGATAAATGTGAAGTTATCCACTTTGGAAGGAAAAACAGACAGGCAGAGTATTATTTAAATGGTGATAGATTGGGAAATATTGATGTACAAAGGTACCTGGGTGTCCTTGTACACCAGTCACTGAAAGTAAACATTCAGGTGCAGCAAGCAGTCAGGAAGGCAAATGGTATATTGGCCTTCATTGCAAGAGGATTTGAGTACAGGAGCGAGGATGTCTTACTGCAGTTATACAGGGCCTTGGTGAGACCACACCTGGAGTATTGTGTGCAGTTTTGGTCTCCTAACTGAAGAAAGGATACACTTGCCATAGAGGGAGTGCAGCGAAGGTTCACCAGACTGATTCTTGGGATGGCAGGACTGTCGTATGAGGAGAGATTGGGTCGACTCGGCCTGTATTCACTCGAGTTTAGAAGAATGAGAGGGGATCTAATTGAAACATAAAATTCTGACAGGACTAGACAGACTGGATGCAGGGAGGATGTTTCCCCTGGCTGGGGGGGTCCAGAACGAGGGGTCACAGTCTCAGGATACGGGGTAGGACATTTAGGACTGAGATGAGGAGAAATTTCTTCACTCAGAGGGTGGTGAACCTGTGGAATTCTCTACCACAGAAGGCTGTGGAGGCCAAGTCACTGAATATATTTAAGAAGGAGCTGGATAGATTTCTAGACACAAAAGGCACCAAAAGGTATGGGGAGAGAGCAGGAATATGGTATTGAGATGGAGGATCAGCCATGATCATATTGAATGGTGGAGCAGGCTCGACGGGCCGAATGGCCTACTCCTGCTCCTATTTTCTATGTTTCTAAATATTGGCTCACAGTGCCTCCCCCAGATACAGCATAAGAAAAAAATGTCACATTACTCGCCCCAGTTGCTGTTTTACAAGCACCTCCTTCACAGTGCTCCTTTCAAGAACTGTGTATACAAACATTCCCACACAATGCTCGTCCGAGACACTGCGTGTACTGTGTACACAAACACTCCCTCCCAGTGCACAAACACTCCCTCACAGTGCTCGCCCCACGTACTGTGCACACAAACACTCCCTCACAGTGCTCGCCCCACGTACTGTGTACACAAACACTCCCTCACAGTGCTCGCCCCACGTACTGTGTACACAAACACTCCCTCTCAGTGCTCGCCCCACGTACTGTGTACACAAACACTCCCTCCCAGTGCACAAACACTCCCTCACAGTGCTCGCCCCACGTACTGTGCACACAAACACTCCCTCACAGTGCTCGCCCCACGTACTGTGTACACAAACACTCCCTCTCAGTGCTCGCCCCACGTACTGTGTACACAAACACTCCCTCACAGTGCTCGCCCCACGTACTGTGTACACAAACACTCCCTCACAGTGCTCGCCCCACGTACTGTGTACACAAACACTCCCTCACAGTGCTCGCCCCACGTACTGTGTACACAAACACTCCCTCACAGTGCTCGCCCCACGTACTGTGTACACAAACACTCCCTCACAGTGCTCGCCCCACGTACTGTGTACACAAACACTCCCTCACAGTGCTCGCCCCACGTACTGTGTACACAAACACTCCCTCACAGTGCTCGCCCCACGTACTGTGTACACAAACACTCCCTCACAGTGCTCGCCCCACGTACTGTGTACACAAACACTCCCTCACAGTGCTCGCCCCACGTACTGTGTACACAAACACTCCCTCAGTGCTTTTCCCAGATCCTTCGTCTTAAAAAGATCGGTCACATTACTTGTCTCAGCTGCTATGTCTACAAATATTTGCTCACAGGGCTCGTCCCAGGTACTGTGCATACAAATATGTGCTCACAGTGCTCACCCCAGGTACTGTGTATACAAACACTCCCTCACAAAAGAGGGCAACAATGCAGATATTGTAGTTAAGGAGGAGGCGTGTGAAATATTGGGTGGGATAAACATAGTGAGAGAGGAAGCATTAAGGGGATTAGCATCTTTGAAAGTAGATAAATTGCCAGGCCCAGATGAAATGTTTCCCAGGCTGGTGAGAAAAGCAAGGGGGGAAATAGCGGAGGCTCTGACCATCATTTTCCAATCCTATCTGGCTACAGGCGTGGTGCCGGAGGATTGGAGGACTGCTAACGTTGTACCGTTGTTTAAAAAGGGAGAAAGGGATAGACCAAGTAATTATAGGCCAGTCAGCCAAAACTCAGTGATGGGCAAATGATTGGGAAAAATTCTGAGGGACAGAATAAATAGTCATTTAGAAAGGCATGGATTAATCAAGGACAGTCAACATGGATTTGTTAAAGGGAAGGTCGTGTTTGACTAACTTGATTGAATTTTTTGAGGTGGTAACAAGGAGGGTCGATGAGGGTAGTGCATTTGATGTAGTCTACATGGATTTTAGAAAGGCTTTTGACAAGGTCCCACATGGCAAACTGGTCAGAAAAGTAAAAGCCCATGGGATCCAAGGGAAAGTAACAAGTTGGATCCAAAATTGGCTCAGTGGCAGGAAGCAAAGGGTAATGGTCGATGGGTGTTTTTGTGACTGGAAGGCTGTTTCCAGTGGGGTTCCACAGGGCTCAGTAGTAGATCTCTTGCTTTTTGTGGTATATATTAATGATTTGGACTTAAATGATTAAGAAGTTTGCAGATGATAACGTACAGGGTGGATAAAGGGGAACCAGTGGACGTAGTGTATTTAGACTTCCAGAAGGCATTCGACAAGGTGCCACATAAAAGATTATTGCTCAAGATAAAGAATCACTGGATTGGGGGTAATATTCTGGCATGGGTGGAGGATTGGTTATCTAACAGGAAGCAGAGAGTTGGGATAAATGGTTCATTCTCGGACTGGCAACCAGTAAGCCAGTGGTGTTCCGCAGGGGTCGGTGCTGGGTCCCCAACTCTTTACAATCTATATTAACGATTTGGAGGAGGGGACCGAGTGTAATGTATCAAAGTTTGCAGATGATACAAAGATGGGAGGGAAAGTGGAGAGTGAGGAGGACATAAAAAACCTACAAGGGGATATAGACAGGCTGGGTGAGTGGGCGGAGATTTGGCAGATGCAATACAATATTGGAAAATGTGAGGTTATGCACTTTGGCAGGAAAAATCAGAGAGCAAGTTATTATCTTAATGGCGAGAAACTGGAAAGTACTGCAGTACAAAGGGATCTGGGGGTCCTAGTGCAAGAAAATCAAAAAGTTAGTATGCAGGTGATCAAGAAGACCAACGGAATGTTGGCTTTTATTGCTAGGTGGATAGAATATAAAAACAGGGAGGTATTGCTGCAGTTATACAAGGTAGTGGTGAGACCGCACCTGGAATACAGTTTTGGTGTCCATACTTAAGAAAAGACATACTTGCTCTCGAGGCAGTACAAAGAAGGTTCACTCGGTTAATCCCGGGGATGAGGGGGTGGACATATGAGGAGAGGTTGAGTAGATTGAGACTCTACTCATTGAAATTCAGAAGAACGAGAGGCGATCTTATTGAAACATATAAGATTGTGAAGGGGCTTGATCGGGTGGATGCAGTAAGGATGTGCCCAAGGATGGGTGAAACTAGAACCAGGGGGCATAGTCTTAGAATAAGGGGCTGCTCTTTCAAAACTGAGATGAGGAGAAACTTCTTCACTCAGAGGGTAGTAGGTCTGTGGAATTTGCTGCCCCAGGAAGCTGTGGAAGCTACATCATTAAATAAATTTAAAACAGAAATAGACAGTTTCCGAGAAGTAAAGGGAATTAGGGGTTACGGGGAGCGGGCAGGAAATTGGATATGAATTTAGATTTGAGATTAGGATCAGATCAGCCATGATCTTATTGAATGACGGAGCAGGCTCGAGGGGCCGATTGGCCTACTCCTGCTCCTATTTCTTATGTTCTTATGATACAAAATTGGCCGTGTGGTTGATAGTGAGGAAGAAAGCAGTAGACTGCAGGAAGATATCAATGGACTGGTCAGGTGGGCAGAAAAGTGGTAAATGGAATTCAATCTGAAGAAGTGTGAGGTAATGCATTTGAGGAGGGCAAACAAGGCAAGGGAGTACACAATTAATGGGAGGATACTGAGAGGTGTAGAGGAAGTGAGGGAGCTTGGAGTGCATGTCCACAGATCCCTGAAGGTAGCAGGACAGGTAGATAAGGTGGTTAAGGCGGCATACAGGATACTTTCCTTTATTAGCCGAGGCAAAGAATATTAGAGCAGAAAGGTTATGCTAGAATTGTATAAAACACTAGTTAGGCCACAACTTGAGCACTGAACAGTAGTTCTGGTCATCACATTACAGGAAAGATGTGATGGTATAGAGGAGATTTACCAGGATGTTACCAGTACTGGAGAATTTTAGCTGAGGAAAGATTGGATAGACTGGGGTTGTTTTCATTGGAACAAAGGAGGCTGAGGGGAGATTTAATTGAGGTATATAAAATTATGAGGCCGAGAGAAAGTGGATAGGAAGGACCTATTTCCTTAGCAGAGAGGTCAATAACCAGGGGGCATAGATTTAAAGTAAATGGTAGAAGGATTGGAGGGGAGCTGAGGAGAATTTTTATCACCCAGAGGGTGGTGGGGGTCTGGAACTCACTGCCTGAAAGGGTGGTAGAGGCAGAAACCCTCATCACATTTAAAAAGTATTTGGATGTGCACCTGAAATGCCGTAACCTACAGGGATACGGACCAAGAGCTGGAAAGTGGGATTAGGCTGGATAGCTCTTTTTCGGCCGGCGCGGACACGATGGGCCGAATGGCCGCCTTGTGTGCCGCAAATTCCTATGATTCTATAAGCACTCGTCCAGGTACTGTGAAAACAAACAATCCCTCACAGAACTCACTCCAGTTACTAAGTATACAAACACTCACTCACAGTGCCTGCCTCAGCTCTGCAGTCCTGCCACATCCAGTCGTGAATGGTGGTGGACAATTAAACAACTAACGGGAGGAGGAGGCTCTGTAAACATCCCCATCCACAATGATGGTGGAGTCCAGCACGTGAGTGCAAAAAAGGCTGAAGCGTTTGCAACCATCTTCAGCCAGAAGTGCCGACTGGATGATCCATCTCGGCCTCCTCCCGATATCCCCACCATCACAGAAGCCAGTCTTCAGCCAATTTGATTGACTCCACGTGATAGCAAGAAACGGCTGAGTGCACTGGATACAGCAAAGGCTATGGGCCCCAACAACATCCCAGCTGTAGTGCTGAAGACTTGTGCTCCAGAACTAGCCGCACCTCTAGCCAAGCTGTTCCAGTACAGCTACAACACTAGCATCTACCCAACAATGTGGAAAATTATCCAGTTATGTCCTGTCCACAAAAAGCAGGACAAATCCCATCCGGCTAATTACCGCCCCATCAGTCTACTCTCAATCATCAGCAAAGTGATGGAAGGTGTCGTCGACAGTGCGATCAATCGGCACTTATTCACCAATAACCTGCTGACCGATGCTCAGTTTGGGTTCCGCCAGGACCACTCGGCTCCAGACCTCATTATAGCCTTGGTCCAAACATGGACAAAAGAGCTGAATTCCAGAGGTGAGGTGAGAGTGACTGCCCTTGACATCAAGGCAGCATTTGACCGAGTGTGGCACCAAGGAGCCCTAGTAAAATTGAAGTCAATGGAAATCAGGGGGAAAAATCTCCAGTGGCTGGAGTCATACCTAGCACAAAGGAAGATGGCAGTTGTTATTGGAGGCCAATCATCTCATCCCCAGGACATTGCTGCAGGAGTTCCTCAGGGCAGTGTCCAAGGCCCAACCATCTTCAGCTGCTTCATCAATTACCTTCCCTCCATCATAAGGTCAGAAATGGGGATGTTCGCTGATGATTGCAGTGTTCAGTTCCATTCACAACCCCTCACATAATCAAGCAGTCTGTGCCCGCATGCAGCAAGACCTAGACAACATCCAGGCTTAGGCTGATAGTGGCAAGTAACTTTCATGCCAGACAAGTGACCACCTCCCCTTGACATTGAATGGCATTACCATCGCCGAATCCCCCACCATCAACATCCTGGGGGTTACCATTGACCAGAAACTTAACTGGACCAGCCATATAAATACTGTGGCTACAAGAGCAGGTCAGAGGCTGGGTATTCTGCAGCGAGTGACTCACCTCCTGACTCCCCAAAGCCTTTCCACCATCTACAAGGCACAAGTCAGGAGCGTGATGGAATACTCTCCACTTGCCTGGATGAGTGCAGCTCCAACAACACTCGAGAAGCTCGACACCATCCAGGTCAAAGCAGCCCGCTTGATTGGCACCCCATCCACCACCCTAAACATTCACTCCCTTCACCACCTGCGCACAGTGGCTGCAGTGTGTACCATCCACAGGATGCACTGCAGCAACTCGCCAAGGCTTCTTCAACAGCACCTCCCATATCTGCGACCTCTACCACCTGGAAGGACAAGGCCAGCAGGCACATGGGAACAACACCACCTGCACGTTCCCCTCCAAGTCACACACCATCCCGACTTGGAAATATATCGCCGTTCCTTCATCGTCACTGGGTCAAAATCCTGGAATTCCCTTCCTAACAGCACTGTGGGAGAACCTTCACCACACGGACTGCAGCGGTTCAAGAAGGTGGCTCACCACCACCTTCTCCAGGGCAATTAGGGATGGGCAATAAATGCTGGCCCTGCCAACGACGCCCACATCCTATGAACGAATAATGAAAAAGGTACTGTGTATACAAATTTTCGCTCAGTCATTGCCCCAAGTACCGTGTGTACAAACACACCGTTAGAGCTCGCTCCAGGTAATGTGTATACAAACACTCCCTCACAGTCCTCAACAGAGATACTGTGTATACAAACAATCCCTCACAGTCCTAGTCAGAGATACTGTGTATACAAACAATCCCTCACAGTCCTCGACAGAGATACTGTGTATACAAACAATCCCCCCAGTCCTCGACAGAGATACTGTGTATACAAACAATCCCTCACAGTCCTCGACAGAGATACTGTGTATACAAACAATCCCTCACAGTCCTCGACACAGTGCTCCTACCAGACACAGTGTAAATAAATATTAGATCACATGTTCGCTCCAGGTACTGTGTACACAAACACTCGCTCACAGTGCTCATTCCAGATGCTATATATACAAACACTCCCTCACAGATCTTGACCCAGATACTGTGTATGCAAACACTCCCTCACTGTTTACCTCCCAAATACTGTGTATACAAACACTCCCTCTTAGTCCTCATTCCAGGTCCTGTGTATACAAACACTCCCCCTCACAATGCCCGTCCCAGGCACTGTGCTCATTCCAGATAGTATGTATACAAGCACTCCCTCACAGATTGCGACCCAGATACTGTGTACACAAACACTCCCTCACAGAGCTCACCTCAGATACTGTGTACACAAACACTCCCTCACAGAGCTCACCTCAGATACAGTGTATACAAACACTCGTTCACAGTGCTTGCACCAGGTACTATGTATACAAACACTCCCTCACAGTGCTCCTCCCAGGTACTATGTATACAAACACTCCCTCACAGTGCTCCTCCCAGATACTATGTATACAAACACTCCCTCACAGTGCTCCTCCCAGGTACTATGTATACAAACACTCCCTCACAGTGCTCCTCCCAGATACTATGTATACAAACACTCCCTCACAGTGCTCCTCCCAGGTACTATGTATACAAACACTCCCTCACAGTGCTCCTCCCAGATACTATGTATACAAACACTCCCTCACAGTGCTCCTCCCAGGTACTATGTATACAAACACTCCCTCACAGTGCTCCTCCCAGATACTATGTATACAAACACTCCCTCACAGTGCTCCTCCCAGGTACTATGTATACAAACACTCCCTCACAGTGCTCCTCCCAGATACTATGTATACAAACACTCCCTCACAGTGCTCCTCCCAGGTACTATGTATACAAACACTCCCTCACAGTGCTCCTCCCAGGTACTATGTATACAAACACTCCCTCACAGTGCTCCTCCCAGGTACTATGTATACAAACACTCCCTCACAGTGCTCCTCCCAGATACTATGTATACAAACACTCCCTCACAGTGCTCCTCCCAGATACTATGTATACAAACACTCCCTCACAGTGCTCCTCCCAGATACTATGTATACAAACACTCCCTCACAGTGCTCCTCCCAGATACTATGTATACAAACACTCCCTCACAGTGCTCCTCCCAGATACTATGTATACAAACACTCCCTCACAGTGCTCCTCCCAGGTACTATGTATACAAACACTCCCTCACAGTGCTCCTCCCAGATACTATGTATACAAACACTCGTTCACAGTGCTCCTCCCAGGTACTATGTATACAAACACTCCCTCACAGTGCTCCTCCCAGATACTATGTATACAAACACTCCCTCACAGTGCTCCTCCCAGATACTATGTATACAAACACTCCCTCACAGTGCTCCTCCCAGGTACTATGTATACAAACACTCCCTCACAGTGCTCCTCCCAGATACTATGTATACAAACACTCCCTCACAGTGCTCCTCCCAGGTACTATGTATACAAACACTCCCTCACAGTGCTCCTCCCAGATACTATGTATACAAACACTCCCTCACAGTGCTCCTCCCAGGTACTATGTATACAAACACTCCCTCACAGTGCTCCTCCCAGGTACTATGTATACAAACACTCCCTCACAGTGCTCCTCCCAGGTACTATGTATACAAACACTCGTTCACAGTGCTCCTCCCAGATACTATGTATACAAACACTCCCTCACAGTGCTCCTCCCAGGTACTATGTATACAAACACTCCCTCACAGTGCTCCTCCCAGATACTATGTATACAAACACTCCCTCACAGTGCTCCTCCCAGATACTATGTGTACAAACACTCCCTCACAGTGCTCCTCCCAGATACTATGTATACAAACACTCCCTCACAGTGCTCCTCCCAGATACTATGTACACAAACACTCGTTCACAGTGCTCCTCCCAGATACTATGTATACAAACACTCCCTCACAGTGCTCCTCCCAGATACTATGTACACAAACACTCGTTCACAGTGCTCCTCCCAGATACTATGTATACAAACACTCCCTCACAGTGCTCCTTCCAGATACTATGTACACAAACACTCGTTCACAGTGCTCCTCCCAGATACTATGTATACAAACACTCCCTCACAGTGCTCCTCCCAGATACTATGTATACAAACACTCCC
This sequence comes from Heptranchias perlo, assembly GCF_035084215.1. NCBI lineage: Eukaryota > Metazoa > Chordata > Chondrichthyes > Hexanchiformes > Hexanchidae > Heptranchias > Heptranchias perlo. Next base: position 448,101 of record NW_027139099.1, on the reverse strand, counting down.
TCACAGTGCTCCTCCCAGATACTATGTATACAAACACTCCCTCACAGTGCTCCTCCCAGGTACTATGTGTACAAACACTCCCTCACAGTGCTCCTCCCAGATACTATGTATACAAACACTCCCTCACAGTGCTCCTCCCAGATACTATGTATACACACACTCCCTCACAGTGCTCCTCCCAGGTACTATGTGTACAAACACTCCCTCACAGTGCTCCTCCCAGGTACTATGTATACAAACACTCCCTCACAGTGCTCCTCCCAGATACTATGTATACAAACACTCCCTCACAGTGCTCCTCCCAGATACTATGTATACAAACACTCGTTCACAGTGCTCCTCCCAGATACTATGTATACAAACACTCCCTCACAGTGCTCCTCCCAGGTACTATGTATACAAACACTCCCTCACAGTGCTCCTCCCAGATACTATGTATACAAACACTCCCTCACAGTGCTCCTCCCAGGTACTATGTATACAAACACTCCCTCACAGTGCTCCTCCCAGATACTATGTATACACACACTCCCTCACAGTGCTCCTCCCAGGTACTATGTATACACACACTCCCTCACAGTGCTCCTCCCAGATACTATGTATACAAACACTCGTTCACAGTGCTCCTCCCAGATACTATGTATACAAACACTCCCTCACAGTGCTCCTCCCAGATACTATGTATACAAACACTCCCTCACAGTGCTCCTCCCAGATACTATGTATACAAACACTCCCTCACAGTGCTCCTCCCAGGTACTATGTATACAAACACTCGTTCACAGTGCTCCTCCCAGATACTATGTATACAAACACTCCCTCACAGTGCTCCTCCCAGATACTATGTATACAAACACTCCCTCACAGTGCTCCTCCCAGATACTATGTATACAAACACTCCCTCACAGTGCTCCTCCCAGATACTATGTATACAAACACTCCCTCACAGTGCTCCTCCCAGGTACTATGTATACAAACACTCCCTCACAGTGCTCCTCCCAGATACTATGTATACAAACACTCCCTCACAGTGCTCCTCCCAGATACTATGTGTACAAACACTCCCTCACAGTGCTCCTCCCAGGTACTATGTATACAAACACTCCCTCACAGTGCTCCTCCCAGGTACTATGTATACAAACACTCCCTCACAGTGCTCCTCCCAGGTACTATGTGTACAAACACTCCCTCACAGTGCTCCTCCCAGATACTATGTATACAAACACTCCCTCACAGTGCTCCTCCCAGATACTATGTATACAAACACTCCCTCACAGTGCTCCTCCCAGATACTATGTATACAAACACTCCCTCACAGTGCTCCTCCCAGATACTATGTATACAAACACTCCCTCACAGTGCTCCTCCCAGATACTATGTATACAAACACTCCCTCACAGTGCTCCTCCCAGATACTATGTATACAAACACTCCCTCACAGTGCTCCTCCCAGGTACTATGTATACAAACACTCCCTCACAGTGCTCCTCCCAGGTACTATGTGTACAAACACTCCCTCACAGTGCTCCTCCCAGATACTATGTATACAAACACTCCCTCACAGTGCTCCTCCCAGATACTATGTATACAAACACTCCCTCACAGTGCTCCTCCCAGGTACTATGTATACAAACACTCCCTCACAGTGCTCCTCCCAGGTACTATGTATACAAACACTCCCTCACAGTGCTCCTCCCAGGTACTATGTATACAAACACTCGTTCACAGTGCTCCTCCCAGATACTATGTATACAAACACTCCCTCACAGTGCTCCTCCCAGGTACTATGTATACAAACACTCCCTCACAGTGCTCCTCCCAGATACTATGTATACAAACACTCCCTCACAGTGCTCCTCCCAGGTACTATGTATACAAACACTCGTTCACAGTGCTCCTCCCAGATACTATGTATACAAACACTCCCTCACAGTGCTCCTCCCAGGTACTATGTATACAAACACTCGTTCACAGTGCTCCTCCCAGATACTATGTATACAAACACTCCCTCACAGTGCTCCTCCCAGATACTATGTATACACACACTCCCTCACAGTGCTCCTCCCAGGTACTATGTATACAAACACTCGTTCACAGTGCTCCTCCCAGATACTATGTGTACAAACACTCCCTCACAGTGCTCCTCCCAGGTACTATGTATACAAACACTCCCTCACAGTGCTCCTCCCAGGTACTATGTATACAAACACTCCCTCACAGTGCTCCTCCCAGATACTATGTATACAAACACTCGTTCACAGTGCTCCTCCCAGGTACTATGTATACAAACACTCCCTCACAGTGCTCCTCCCAGGTACTATGTATACAAACACTCCCTCACAGTGCTCCTCCCAGGTACTATGTATACAAACACTCCCTCACAGTGCTCCTCCCAGGTACTATGTATACAAACACTCCCTCACAGTGCTCCTCCCAGGTACTATGTATACAAACACTCCCTCACAGTGCTCCTCCCAGGTACTATGTATACAAACACTCCCTCACAGTGCTCCTCCCAGGTACTATGTATACAAACACTCCCTCACAGTGCTCCTCCCAGATACTATGTATACAAACACTCCCTCACAGTGCTCCTCCCAGATACTATGTATACAAACACTCCCTCACAGTGCTCCTCCCAGATACTATGTATACAAACACTCGTTCACAGTGCTCCTCCCAGGTACTATGTATACAAACACTCCCTCACAGTGCTCCTCCCAGGTACTATGTATACAAACACTCCCTCACAGTGCTCCTCCCAGGTACTATGTATACAAACACTCCCTCACAGTGCTCCTCCCAGGTACTATGTATACAAACACTCCCTCACAGTGCTCCTCCCAGGTACTATGTATACAAACACTCCCTCACAGTGCTCCTCCCAGGTACTATGTATACAAACACTCCCTCACAGTGCTCCTCCCAGATACTATGTATACAAACACTCCCTCACAGTGCTCCTCCCAGATACTATGTATACAAACACTCCCTCACAGTGCTCCTCCCAGGTACTATGTATACAAACACTCCCTCACAGTGCTCCTCCCAGGTACTATGTATACAAACACTCCCTCACAGTGCTCCTCCCAGGTACTATGTATACAAACACTCCCTCACAGTGCTCCTCCCAGATACTATGTATACAAACACTCCCTCACAGTGCTCCTCCCAGATACTATGTATACAAACACTCCCTCACAGTGCTCCTCCCAGATACTATGTATACAAACACTCCCTCACAGTGCTCCTCCCAGGTACTATGTATACAAACACTCCCTCACAGTGCTCCTCCCAGGTACTATGTATACAAACACTCCCTCACAGTGCTCCTCCCAGGTACTATGTATACAAACACTCGTTCACAGTGCTCCTCCCAGATACTATGTATACAAACACTCCCTCACAGTGCTCCTCCCAGATACTATGTACACAAACACTCCCTCACAGTGCTCCTCCCAGGTACTATGTATACAAACACTCCCTCACAGTGCTCCTCCCAGGTACTATGTATACAAACACTCCCTCACAGTGCTCCTCCCAGATACTATGTATACAAACACTCCCTCACAGTGCTCCTCCCAGGTACTATGTATACAAACACTCGTTCACAGTGCTCCTCCCAGATACTATGTATACAAACACTCCCTCACAGTGCTCCTCCCAGGTACTATGTATACAAACACTCCCTCACAGTGCTCCTCCCAGGTACTATGTATACAAACACTCCCTCACAGTGCTCCTCCCAGATACTATGTATACAAACACTCCCTCACAGTGCTCCTCCCAGATACTATGTATACAAACACTCCCTCACAGTGCTCCTCCCAGATACTATGTATACAAACACTCCCTCACAGTGCTCCTCCCAGATACTATGTATACAAACACTCCCTCACAGTGCTCCTCCCAGGTACTATGTATACAAACACTCCCTCACAGTGCTCCTCCCAGGTACTATGTATACAAACACTCCCTCACAGTGCTCCTCCCAGATACTATGTATACAAACACTCCCTCACAGTGCTCCTCCCAGGTACTATGTATACAAACACTCGTTCACAGTGCTCCTCCCAGATACTATGTATACAAACACTCCCTCACAGTGCTCCTCCCAGATACTATGTATACAAACACTCCCTCACAGTGCTCCTCCCAGATACTATGTATACAAACACTCCCTCACAGTGCTCCTCCCAGATACTATGTATACAAACACTCCCTCACAGTGCTCCTCCCAGGTACTATGTATACAAACACTCCCTCACAGTGCTCCTCCCAGGTACTATGTATACAAACACTCCCTCACAGTGCTCCTCCCAGATACTATGTATACAAACACTCGTTCACAGTGCTCCTCCCAGATACTATGTATACAAACACTCCCTCACAGTGCTCCTCCCAGATACTATGTATACAAACACTCCCTCACAGTGCTCCTCCCAGGTACTATGTATACAAACACTCCCTCACAGTGCTCCTCCCAGATACTATGTATACAAACACTCCCTCACAGTGCTCCTCCCAGATACTATGTATACAAACACTCCCTCACAGTGCTCCTCCCAGATACTATGTATACAAACACTCCCTCACAGTGCTCCTCCCAGATACTATGTATACAAACACTCCCTCACAGTGCTCCTCCCAGGTACTATGTATACAAACACTCCCTCACAGTGCTCCTCCCAGATACTATGTATACAAACACTCCCTCACAGTGCTCCTCCCAGGTACTATGTATACAAACACTCCCTCACAGTGCTCCTCCCAGGTACTATGTATACAAACACTCCCTCACAGTGCTCCTCCCAGGTACTATGTATACAAACACTCCCTCACAGTGCTCCTCCCAGGTACTATGTATACAAACACTCCCTCACAGTGCTCCTCCCAGGTACTATGTATACAAACACTCCCTCACAGTGCTCCTCCCAGATACTATGTATACAAACACTCGTTCACAGTGCTCCTCCCAGATACTATGTATACACACACTCCCTCACAGTGCTCCTCCCAGGTACTATGTATACAAACACTCCCTCACAGTGCTCCTCCCAGATACTATGTATACAAACACTCGTTCACAGTGCTCCTCCCAGATACTATGTATACAAACACTCCCTCACAGTGCTCCTCCCAGGTACTATGTATACAAACACTCCCTCACAGTGCTCCTCCCAGATACTATGTATACAAACACTCCCTCACAGTGCTCCTCCCAGGTACTATGTATACAAACACTCGTTCACAGTGCTCCTCCCAGGTACTATGTATACAAACACTCGTTCACAGTGCTCCTCCCAGATACTATGTATACAAACACTCCCTCACAGTGCTCCTCCCAGGTACTATGTATACAAACACTCCCTCACAGTGCTCCTCCCAGGTACTATGTATACAAACACTCCCTCACAGTGCTCCTCCCAGATACTATGTATACAAACACTCCCTCACAGTGCTCCTCCCAGATACTATGTATACAAACACTCCCTCACAGTGCTCCTCCCAGATACTATGTATACAAACACTCCCTCACAGTGCTCCTCCCAGGTACTATGTATACAAACACTCCCTCACAGTGCTCCTCCCAGATACTATGTATACAAACACTCCCTCACAGTGCTCCTCCCAGGTACTATGTATACAAACACTCCCTCACAGTGCTCCTCCCAGATACTATGTATACAAACACTCCCTCACAGTGCTCCTCCCAGATACTATGTGTACAAACACTCCCTCACAGTGCTCCTCCCAGATACTATGTATACAAACACTCCCTCACAGTGCTCCTCCCAGATACTATGTATACAAACACTCCCTCACAGTGCTCCTCCCAGATACTATGTATACAAACACTCCCTCACAGTGCTCCTCCCAGATACTATGTATACAAACACTCCCTCACAGTGCTCCTCCCAGATACTATGTATACAAACACTCCCTCACAGTGCTCCTCCCAGATACTATGTATACAAACACTCCCTCACAGTGCTCCTCCCAGGTACTATGTATACAAACACTCCCTCACAGTGCTCCTCCCAGATACTATGTGTACAAACACTCCCTCACAGTGCTCCTCCCAGATACTATGTATACAAACACTCCCTCACAGTGCTCCTCCCAGGTACTATGTATACAAACACTCCCTCACAGTGCTCCTCCCAGGTACTATGTATACAAACACTCCCTCACAGTGCTCCTCCCAGGTACTATGTATACAAACACTCCCTCACAGTGCTCCTCCCAGATACTATGTATACAAACACTCCCTCACAGTGCTCCTCCCAGGTACTATGTATACAAACACTCCCTCACAGTGCTCCTCCCAGATACTATGTATACAAACACTCCCTCACAGTGCTCCTCCCAGATACTATGTATACAAACACTCCCTCACAGTGCTCCTCCCAGATACTATGTATACAAACACTCGTTCACAGTGCTCCTCCCAGATACTATGTATACAAACACTCCCTCACAGTGCTCCTCCCAGGTACTATGTATACAAACACTCCCTCACAGTGCTCCTCCCAGATACTATGTATACAAACACTCGTTCACAGTGCTCCTCCCAGGTACTATGTATACAAACACTCGTTCACAGTGCTCCTCCCAGATACTATGTATACAAACACTCGTTCACAGTGCTCCTCCCAGGTACTATGTATACAAACACTCCCTCACAGTGCTCCTCCCAGGTACTATGTATACAAACACTCCCTCACAGTGCTCCTCCCAGATACTATGTATACAAACACTCGTTCACAGTGCTCCTCCCAGGTACTATGTATACAAACACTCCCTCACAGTGCTCCTCCCAGGTACTATGTATACAAACACTCCCTCACAGTGCTCCTCCCAGGTACTATGTATACAAACACTCCCTCACAGTGCTCCTCCCAGGTACTATGTATACAAACACTCCCTCACAGTGCTCCTCCCAGGTACTATGTATACAAACACTCCCTCACAGTGCTCCTCCCAGGTACTATGTATACAAACACTCCCTCACAGTGCTCCTCCCAGGTACTATGTATACAAACACTCCCTCACAGTGCTCCTCCCAGATACTATGTATACAAACACTCCCTCACAGTGCTCCTCCCAGGTACTATGTATACAAACACTCCCTCACAGTGCTCCTCCCAGATACTATGTATACAAACACTCCCTCACAGTGCTCCTCCCAGATACTATGTACACAAACACTCCCTCACAGTGCTCCTCCCAGATACTATGTACACAAACACTCCCTCACAGTGCTCCTCCCAGGTACTATGTATACAAACACTCCCTCACAGTGCTCCTCCCAGATACTATGTACACAAACACTCCCTCACAGTGCTCCTCCCAGGTACTATGTATACAAACACTCCCTCACAGTGCTCCTCCCAGATACTATGTACACAAACACTCCCTCACAGTGCTCCTCCCAGGTACTATGTATACAAACACTCCCTCACAGTGCTCCTCCCAGATACTATGTATACAAACACTCCCTCACAGTGCTCCTCCCAGGTACTATGTATACAAACACTCCCTCACAGTGCTCCTCCCAGATACTATGTATACAAACACTCCCTCACAGTGCTCCTCCCAGATACTATGTATACAAACACTCCCTCACAGTGCTCCTCCCAGATACTATGTATACAAACACTCCCTCACAGTGCTCCTCCCAGGTACTATGTATACAAACACTCCCTCACAGTGCTCCTCCCAGGTACTATGTATACAAACACTCCCTCACAGTGCTCCTCCCAGATACTATGTATACAAACACTCCCTCACAGTGCTCCTCCCAGGTACTATGTATACAAACACTCCCTCACAGTGCTCCTCCCAGGTACTATGTATACAAACACTCCCTCACAGTGCTCCTCCCAGGTACTATGTATACAAACACTCCCTCACAGTGCTCCTCCCAGATACTATGTATACAAACACTCCCTCACAGTGCTCCTCCCAGATACTATGTATAAAAACACTCCCTCACAGTGCTCCTCCCAGGTACTATGTATACAAACACTCGTTCACAGTGCTCCTCCCAGGTACTATGTATACAAACACTCCCTCACAGTGCTCCTCCCAGGTACTATGTATACAAACACTCCCTCACAGTGCTCCTCCCAGATACTATGTATACAAACACTCGTTCACAGTGCTCCTCCCAGGTACTATGTATACAAACACTCGTTCACAGTGCTCCTCCCAGATACTATGTATACAAACACTCCCTCACAGTGCTCCTCCCAGATACTATGTATACAAACACTCCCTCACAGTGCTCCTCCCAGATACTATGTGTACAAACACTCCCTCACAGTGCTCCTCCCAGGTACTATGTATACAAACACTCCCTCACAGTGCTCCTCCCAGATACTATGTATACAAACACTCGTTCACAGTGCTCCTCCCAGATACTATGTATACAAACACTCCCTCACAGTGCTCCTCCCAGATACTATGTATACAAACACTCCCTCACAGTGCTCCTCCCAGATACTATGTATACAAACACTCCCTCACAGTGCTCCTCCCAGGTACTATGTATACAAACACTCCCTCACAGTGCTCCTCCCAGATACTATGTATACAAACACTCCCTCACAGTGCTCCTCCCAGGTACTATGTATACAAACACTCCCTCACAGTGCTCCTCCCAGGTACTATGTATACAAACACTCCCTCACAGTGCTCCTCCCAGGTACTATGTATACAAACACTCCCTCACAGTGCTCCTCCCAGGTACTATGTATACAAACACTCCCTCACAGTGCTCCTCCCAGGTACTATGTGTACAAACACTCCCTCACAGTGCTCCTCCCAGGTACTATGTATACAAACACTCCCTCACAGTGCTCCTCCCAGATACTATGTATACAAACACTCCCTCACAGTGCTCCTCCCAGATACTATGTATACAAACACTCCCTCACAGTGCTCCTCCCAGATACTATGTGTACAAACACTCGTTCACAGTGCTCCTCCCAGGTACTATGTATACAAACACTCCCTCACAGTGCTCCTCCCAGATACTATGTATACAAACACTCCCTCACAGTGCTCCTCCCAGGTACTATGTATACACACACTCCCTCACAGTGCTCCTCCCAGGTACTATGTATATACACACCCTCACAGTGCTCCTCCCAGGTACTATGTATACAAACACTCTCTCACAGTGCTCCTCCCAGGTACTATGTATATACACACCCTCACAGTGCTCCTCCCAGGTACTATGTATACACACACTCCCTCACAGTGCTCCTCCCAGGTACTATGTATATACACACCCTCACAGTGCTCCTCCCAGGTACTATGTATACACACACCCTGTACTATCACTTTCTTGTGAGGACGTGAGGCTGGGAGATGGTGTCACCCGGTAGTAGTCCCAACCAGCTTGGCTGCAGCAGAATGCAATTGCACGATGCAGGGCTACTTGGGCACCACCATAACACGGTTGTGGGAACTCTGCCCATAATGCCTGTTAATCTGCAGCCAGAACAGCAAGCCCCCTCTGATGGCAAGCTCATGGGGTGCCTCTCAGGCAGTGCCAGAAATGACACTGGCTCCTGCCCTCTCAATTCAAATACCATCCCTGGGATTAGGAAAAGGGCAGACTGGCCCTTTTGCCGCAAGGTTTGCCGAATAGGGCTCCAGGGACTCTGTACCCAGTGTCTGAGAGACTCAGACATTGAATCTGGAAGCCCTGCAAGGCAGCAGTGAAGCAGTGACAGACAACAAAACTCCCACTGCTTCAAGAGCAGCAATAACACCCTCACCAAAGGACTCGCTTTCATATTTACAATTAGCTCCTTTGCACTCACTTTTTGAGGAAGACTGAGAGGAAGTTCTGGGCCGTTCTCATTGCTGTTTCATACGAGTTGGTAATTAGAACGTCTTGATCAACCTGCAAGATGAGATGAGTGGAATTAAAGGAAGAGCTTCTGAACGTGTAAGAGTGCGAGCGAAAAAGACAAGGGGCACCCACACACTTTGGTCAACCAGATACCAAACTATATCTAATCCCCAGGATGATATTCAACGGTTATATGAATGATCCACCTCTTTAGCTGTCAATGCATTCCCTATAAAAAGGGCCAATCTATTAACAAGTCATTTCGTTGCTATGAGCTATTCATCTGCACACAACCGGACGATCACCATGCATTGCGGCTCAAAATTATAATTGGGAAGATATTCCCATAAATTCATAATTTGAGCATTCAAAAATGTATGGGTTATTCAGGACAGTCAGCACCAACTTCTTAAAGGCGAGTCGTGTTTGACAAATTTAGTAAGAGCCTTTTTGAAGAAGTGACTGATTGGATAAAAAAAATGCTGTAGGTGTTTTGTATATGGATTTACAGAATGGGTTCAATAAGGTATCTCAAGAGGCTTGTTAGAAAAATTCAAGTGCGTGGTACAAGAGGAAACGTAGCAGCATGGATAGTAAGATGGAAACAGAGACCAAGGGTAAATGGGTATTGTTCAAATTGGAGAAGAGTTGGGAGCTGTGTACCCCAGGGGGCAGTGCTGGGTCCACTTCTGTTTTAAGCCTCAAGAGATAATTTGGACTAGGGCATATCAAACAAGATTTTAAAATTACTAATGCAAGACTAAAAGGCTTCAGGATGCCAGCCGGGTGAGTGTAATTACCACAGGGAGTGGTTGAGGCAGAGACCATGGCATCTTTTAAGGGAAAACTGGATAAATAAAACTGGATACTATGGGGCTATGGGGAGAGAGTGGGGCAGTGGAATTAATTTTGGATTGATACAGGGCTATGAGGAGAGCACAGGGCAGTGGGATTAGTTTTAGATTGATACAGGGCTATGAAGAGCGCAGGGCAGTGGGATTAGTTTTAGATTGATACAGGGCTATGAAGAGAGCAGGGCAGTGGGATTAGTTTTAGATTGATACAGGGCTATGGGGAGAGCAGGGCAGTGAGATTGTTTGGGATTGATACAGGGCTATGGGGAGAGCAGGGCAGTGGGATTGTTTGGGATTGATACAGGGCTATGGGGAGAGCAGGGCAGTGGGATTGTTTGGGATTGATACAGGGCTATGGGGAGAGCAGGGCAGTGGGATTGTTTGGGATTGATACAGGGCTATGGGGAGAGCAGGGCAGTGGGATTAGTTTTAGATTGATACAGGGCTATGGGGAGAGCAGGGCAGTGGGATTGTTTGGGATTGATATAGGGCTATGGGGAGAGCAGGGCAGCGGGGTTAGTTTTAGATTGATACAGGGCTATGGGGAGAGCAGGGCAGTGGGATTAGTTTTAGATTGATACAGGGCTATGGGGAGAGCAGGGCAGTGGGATTGTTTGGGATTGATACAGGGCTATGGGGAGAGGAGGGCAGCGGGGTTAGTTTTAGATTGCTCAAACTAAGAACTGCACAGACACGATGGGCCGAAGGCCGGCTATGCTGTAAACTGCTCTGGTGCTGTGGAATAATGAACTTCAACAACTGCAACTATTAGACCGAGGTGGGTTGGAAAGAATTACCAATTTCACTAATAGCACCATTGAAGGTCAGTCAGTTTGAAGTGGCATTTGCCAAGGTTTTTAGACTCTCCATTAGCAACGCCAAATAGAATCATACAGCACAGGAGGCCATTCGGCCCATCGTGCCTGTGCTGGTCTTTGAAAGAGCTATCCAATAAGTATCATTCCCCTGTTCTTTCCCCAGAGCCCTGTAAATTTTTCCCTTCAAGTATTTATCCAATTCCCTTTTGAAAGTTAGGATTGAATCTGCTTCCACCGCCCTTTCAGGCAGCGCATTCCAGATCAGAACCACTCATTATGTAATTTTTCTCCCTCCCTCATGTCATAGAATCATAGAAGTTTACAACATGGAAACAGGCCCTTTGGCCCAACATGTCCATGTCACCTGTTTTTTTTGCCAATTACCTTAAAAGCATTTGGACAGTTACATGGGGAAGATGGGTATCGAGGGATATGGGCCAAGTGCAGGCAATTGGGACTAGCTTAGTGGTATAAACTGGGCGACATGGACATGTTGGGCCGAAGGGCCTGTTTCCATGTTGTAACTTCTATGATTCTATGATTCTATGATTCTAAATCTGTGTCCTCTGATTACCGACCCTACTGTCACAGGAAACAGTTTCTCCTTTGATTTTGATCGCCTCTATCAAATCTCCTCTTAACATTCTCTGTTCCAAGGAGAACAATCCCAGCTTCTCCAGTCTCTCTACATAACTGAAGTCCCTCATCCCTAGCACCATTATAGTAAATCTCCTCTGCACCCTCTCTAAGGCCTTGACATCCTTCCTAAAGTGCGGTGCCCAGAATTGAACACAATACTCCAGCTGAGGCCTAACCAGTTTTATAAAGGTTACCACAGCTTCCATGCTTTTGTATTCTATGCCTCTATTAATAAAGCCAAGGATCCCGTATGCCTTCTCAACTTGTCCTGCCACCTTCAAAGATTTGTCTAAGTACACCCCCCCCAGTCTCTCTGTTCCTGCACCCCCTTTTAAAATGCAGCATTCAGCATTTAGTTTATATTGCCTCTCCTCATTCTTGCTATCAAAATGCATCACTTCACACTTCTCTGTGCTAAATTTCATCTGCCATGCGCCTGCTCATTTCACCAGTCTGTCGATGTCCTCCTGAAGTCTGTTACTATCCTCCTCACTGTTTACTACATTTCCGAGTTTCGTGTCATCTGCAAACTTTGAAATTATTCCCAAATTCAGATCATTAATATATATCAAACAGCAGTGGTCCTAATACTGACCCCTGGGGAACACCACTGTATACTTCCCTCCAGTCTGAAAAACAACCGTTCACCACTACTCTCTGCTTTCTGTCCCTAAGCCAATTCTGTATCCACGCTGCCACTGTCCCTTTAATCCCATGGGCTCTAATTCTGTTAACAAATCTATTACGTGGAACCTTATCAAATGCCCTTTGAAAGTCCATATACACAACATCAAGCGCACGACCCTCATCAACCCTCTCCGTTACTTCATCTTCATACTTTACACTTGTAAAAAAAAAATACTTCAACACATCAGACAAATGATTCAACTATCTTCAAAAGGCAGCTGTTAGATTTAAATTTATTTACTACATTTTGTGCTTTCTTGTCAATTCATCTTTCCCTGCAACTCAAAGCAACCCATTAGCATCACACTATCATAAAGCTGACATCTGATGTAAGCTTCAAAAGCAGTTTAAAAGTTGAGAGCTTCCAATAGTGAGATCCAAGTTGAGAAACTACTGCTCCAGGATCAGTATCCATGGACTTCCTACCTTCTTTTCTCCATCCTCATCGACAGTGTTGGAGTCTTTCTCTGCAGCTGGGAGGTGTACAACACACTGGATCAGCTGCAAGACTAAGGCAGTCACCATCTGAATAAAAAGTGGTTCTCCGTCCATATCGCTGCTGTTTAGCCTGTTACATGAAACACGAACAAACATCAGGGCTGACAGAGAACCCAAACTGATATCAATCACTGCATTTAAGATTGCGCTCCCTCAGTTAACATTGCAACATGCAACAATGTGCCCTGAGCCACTTCAAATTCTGCACTCTCTCTGGGCAGGGTGGTGCAGTGGATTAGACAATGCCTTTTCACCTCTAGGATTTGAGTTTAAATCTCTTCCATCTACTGACAAGGGTCCTACATGAAATGAGTTTGGGTGGTCTCTAACCAGTTCCAACAGCACAAAACTGCCCTGATTAAAGTTTAAACTGACAATGTAACTCAGAAGCTACAGGATGGCTGGTGTGGGAAGGGAAGGGAAAATGACATTACAGCAGTTTAACAGAAAGAGTGAATCTCGTTACCTGAAATTTCTTAGACTCCTCTTACTTGTTGGGAGTTTTGCAAGCGAGGCAAACATTTCTTCTAATATCAATTGTCTGTGCTTCTCGTACCTCGAGAACACCTGTTAAATGTTCCAAAACAGTATTCTTCAGCTGATTGACGGATTTTACAAATAAAGCATTAGAAGAACCAGTCAGGATACTGAACACTATGAACTAAAGGGTACAATTCTATAGGGGATACAGGAACAGAGAGATCTGGGGGTATATATATACAAAGGTCGTTGAAGATGGCAGGACAGGTTGAGAAAGCGGTTAAAAAAGCATACGTGATCCTGGGCTTTGTAAATAGAAGCCATGATGTGGAGATGCCGGTGATGGACTGGGGTGTACAAATGTAAGGAATCTTACAACACCAGGTTATAGTCCAACTATAACCTGGTGTTGTAAGATTCCTTACATTTGTAAATAGAGCACAAAAACAAGGAAATTATGAACAACCTTTATAAAACACTGGTTCGGCCACAGCTGGAGTATTGTGTCCAGTTCTGGGCACCGCACTTCAGGAAAGGTGCGAAGGTCTTAGAGAGGGTGCAGAAGAGATTTACTAGAATGATTCCAGGGATGAGGGACTTTAGTTATGTGGATAGACTGGAGAAGCTGGGGTTGTTCTCCTTGGAACAGAGAAGGTTGAGAGGAGATTTGATCGAGGTATTCAAAATCATGAAGGGTCTAGACAGAGTAGATAGAGAGAAACTGTTCCCATTGGTGGAAGGGTCGAGAACCAGAGGACATAGATTTAAAGTGATTGGCAGAAGAACCAAAGGCAACATGAGGACAAACTTTTTTAATGCAGTGAGGGGTTATGATCTGGAATGCACTGCTTGAAAGGGTGGTGGAGGCAGATTCAATTGTGGCTTTCAAAAGGGAATTGGATAAATACTTGAAAGGAAAAAGTCTGCAGGGCTACGGGGAAAGGGCGGGAGAGTAGGATGAGCTGGATTGCTCATGCAGCGATCCGACATGGGCTTGACGGGCTGAATGGCCTCCTTCTGTGCTGTAACCATTCTATGATTCCAACAGAGACAGCCAGTTCTGAGACATGCCTACGGGGCTGCCTCATACCTTGTTACAGGGCAGCCCTGTCTGCACTTGGAGTATCAGCTCCACCTGCATACTGACCATACATTTCAGGATTAAATAACTTTAGCAGTGAGTTTATTTCAGATTAAACATTTTCCCTTTGTTTACAACAACTGCACATTGCATCAGTTTTATTAATTTACGGTAGCACTAGACACACAAAACACGACTGTTTCCAGTAACAGTGCACTTACGGCCGTCACCAGCTTGATGGCGCACAGCTGCAACTCACTAACGTTTTCCACAAAAAATGGCGTAATTCCCATGGAAGAAACCTAAACATCAGGGGAAAAATGTTGTCAATACATCTTTCCAGGAAGACAGGCAGCCAGTGGGGGGTGGGGGCATACGTGACCCAATCAAATAGTTCCACCGTACACAGGCAATCCTAGCTACAAGTAGCATTTAATATTACTGATGTGATTTTTTTTGAACAAACGCCCATTCCACTTTATACTGGCCAGTCCCCGTACAAAGTTCACGTCACGCAGCCAAACACCATGACTCACCACATCCCACTCCTGGAAAGTTCTCACTAAACGATCGACCCTAATATTCTTAAGACGTCTGGTTCCCCTCATATCTAAGTTTGCCGATGACACAAAGATTGGTGGCATTGTAAGCAGTGTAGATGAAAACATAAAATTACAAAGGGATATTGATAGATTAGGTGAATGGGCAAAACTGTGGCAAATGGAATTCAATGTAGACAAATGTGAGGTCATCCACTTTGGATCAAAAAAGGATAGAACAGGGTACTTTCTAAATGGTAAAAAGTTAAAAACAGTGGATGTCCAAAGGGACTTAGGGGTTCAGGTACATAGATCATTGAAGTGTCACGAACAGGTGCAGAAAATAATCAAGGCGGCTAATGGAATGCTGGCCTTTATATCCAGAGGACTAGAGTACAAGGGGACAGAAGTTATGCTGCAGGTATACAAAACCCTGGTTAGACTGCACCTGGAGTACTGTGAGCAGTTCTGGGCACCGCACCTTCGGAAGGACATATTGGCCTTGGAGGGAGTGCAGCGTAGGTTTACTGGAATGATACCAGGACTTCAAGGGTTAAGTTACGAGGCGAGATTACACAAATTGGGGTTGTATTCTCGAGAGTTTAGAAGGTTAAGGGGTGATCTGATCGAAGTTTATAAGATATTAAGGGAAACAGATAGGGTGGAGAGAGAGAGAAACTATTTCTGCTGGTTGGGGATTTTTGGAGTAGGGGGCACAGTCTCAAAATTAGAGCCAGACCTTTCAGGAGTGAGATTAGAAAACATTTCTACACACAAAGGGTGGTAGAAGTTTGGAACTCTCTTCCGCAAATGGCAATTGATACGAGCTCAATTGCTAAATTTAAATGTGAGATAGATAGCTTTTTGTCAACCAAAGGTATTAAGGGCCAAAGGCAGGTATATGGAGTTAGATCACAGATCAGCCATGATCTTATCAAATGGCGGAGCAGGCACGAGGGGCTGAATGGCCTACTCCTGTTCCAATGTTCCTATGATTTATTTCTCCCTTCCCTAACCCAGGGCACTGAGGCCAACCATAGTGCCCTTACTGTTGCCCGGGTTGACATCAGCTACCACAGTACAGGGCAAGAATCAAGGCTGGAACCGTCTGATTTGTTCAGCTCAGTGCTGCATGAGGCAGGCATGATACCTTTAGCTACTAACCATCCGAGCGAGGGGTGGGGGGCACTTATTTCATCAGTGTGCGCACGAAATCACACAGATCCAGTTCATGAACTCGACTGAAAATCATAAGATGTGCTAAAAAGAAAGTTAGCAGCCAAGTTTAGACAAGCCTGTAATTACTGCCAGATTAGTGCCAGGCGCCAACGAGCTCAGTACCTGCAGGATTGTAGTGTCGGTGAGGAGCTGTATCTCCAGCAGTTCTGCGATGTTGGAGACGATGTCACACACCCTGTTGTACAGCATGACTATCACCCTTTGTTTATGGCTGGAGTACTTTGCTCGCTTGGCTTTTGAACTGCCACCTTCTGGAAGAAAACAACATTACCTGGTTTACCATCCAACAACGCACACAACAGGACGGTATTTACAGCAAAATAACCCATGGCAAAAGGGTCGAGTGACATCCACGAGCCAAAGGATGTCCACACTGCTTCCCGGCATCACCCACTCGTTTATTTGGCTGTAAACGTAACATGCGTCTTTTTTGATTTATAGCAAACCTCAACATCATGCAGAAACACCAATTAATACTGGCAGGTGAGAGGTCCTCGTCCCACACTGGCTGCTTACAGCACAGGTACATCGTCTCTCTGATTTACATCTCTGTTCCATCAGAGGCACAAAAAACAGAAACTGAGCAGCTATCATAGAATCATAGAAAGTTAGGGCACAGGAGGCCATCTGGCCCATCGTGTCTGTGCCAGCTGAAAAAGAGCTATCCAGCCGAATCCCACTTTCCAGCACTTGGTCCGTAGCCCTGTAGGTTACGGCACTTCAGGTGCACATCCAGGTACTTTTTAAATGAGTTGAGGGTTTCTGCCTCTCCCACCCTTTCAGACAGTGAGTTCCAAACCTCCAGCACCCTCTGGGTGAAAAATTTCTCCTCAGCTCCCCTCTAATCCATCTACCAATTGCTTTAAATCTATGCCCCCTGGTCACTGACCCCTCTGCTAAGGGAAATAGGTCCTCCCTACCCACTGTCTCGGCCCCTCATAATTTTATATACCTATAATGACAAAGTACTTCTAGATTTAAAAATATATAAAGTAGCATATCAACTCAGGTGAGATTGGAACAAAACAACAAAAACAAACTCAAACAAGCAAGTAATGAAACTAAAAGCATTTAGTTGAAAAGAATGGAACAAGGTCAAGCAGCAAAAGGTTTACACTTCTGAATCTGTGCCAATGAGCGTACTGCAACCATGTGAACTGCTCCCAAAGCAGACAATGGTCACTCAGAGTACGACTATTGGAACTGCTGGACTACCTACCTCCAGTACAAGAATGTACAGGTCTATAAGGGATTCCCTGCAATCCACCCTCCTCTCAGTAGATGATTGCCTATTCATTCATATGTCAGGTTGAGGAAAGAACAGCCACATGCACCTGATCTCTGACCAGAACACTTCCTCAGGGTATAGTGAGCAGATTTTACATTAAAGTCACTCATAGGAATTGACCAATCTGGCCCACAAGAGAAAGACATGCAGTGTGAGTGCTACACAACTCAGTAACTGCATCACTTTTCCACAAACCTTGTCATGGACCTACCTCCTGTTAAACAAAATGCAGTTGAATTGACAAATGAAAACCCCTGCACCAAATCTTTACCAAGTCCCATTTTCCCAGAGCTCGCCAGTATGAGCACAGCCATTCCTCCTGCATGCAGCACTGTTCAGAAGCAATACATCTGCCTCAGCCCACCAAGTACCACAAGATTACAGATACAGACACATACACACTAATGGATAGACATTGCAGGACAGTTACAGAACAGTCCAAATAACGTCATGCAAAGGGCTATCGTCTGACCATCAGGACCTACTCTCTTGCCCCTCTAGTCACCTTATATAAATGATACAATACTGTGTTTTTCCCTCTCTTCAGAGAACTTGTCAGAGAAATTGCCATTCACTTACTTGAATGAAACCGGTTCTCCTCATGGTGCTTAGACGTCACTGTGAGGTAAGCAGATGCAAGTTATCGGTGACATGAGGCTTTATGACACAGGTGCAATTCAGCACATGATGGCAGAATGTCAGTAAGGCTGAGATACAGGCTTTGTCACAGTATTGCATATTATCTGCATGGGAAACCAAAATTCCCAATGCCATTGCTCATTCATCTGACGAAAATGTGCACTCAGTCACCCCACCCACCAATATGCTCCACTCAATATCATCGATGTTAGCAAACTGAATTTGGATCGAGTCTTTCACATTCACACTACAACAAACCTAAGGCCATAAATCTAGTAGCGAGGGAGTTAACAGCAGTATAATAGTGTTAGCTGTGGCTCAGTGGTAACACTCTCGCCTCCGAGTCAGAAGGTCATGGGTTCAAGCCCCACTCCAGAGACCTGAGCACGTAATCCAGGTTGACACTCCCTGTGCAGTACTGAGGGAGTGCTGCCCTGTTGGAGAAGCCATCTTACAGATGAGGTAGACGTAAAAGATCCCGTGGCACTATTTCAAAGAAGAGCAGGGGAGTTCTCTCTGGTATCCTGGACAACATTTATCCCTCAATCAACATCACAAACAGATTATCTGGTCATTTATTTCATTGCTGTTTATGGGATCTTGCTGCGCACAAATTGGCTGCCACATTTCCTACAGTACAACAGTGACTACACTTGAAAAGCACGTCATTGGCTGTAAGGCACTTTGGGACATCCTGGGGTCGTGAATGGTGCTATAAAAATGCAAGTCTTTCAATAATGTTGAAAATATATATTAATATTGGTTCATTAGCCTCAGTGTGTCTTTTACACATTAGAACTTTGAGATAACTGAGCAGCTCTAAACCTCTACTTTGCTTTAGCCTGGAATGACAGCCATTCCTAATTGCACACTGGCACTTTGCACAAATTCCAAGTGTGTTTTTCTTTTAAAAGCTGACAACTCACATGAAGAACAGAAGCTCAGGTTGCTAGTGCATTCTATTTGGCTGGAGTGCTGCAGAGTACTCAGGGTACCCCTAATATTTGATATGGGACTGGCTGATGGATGGAGATATTAAAGATGACCGCTGACCTGATCCGTGCGGGTCGATTCTGTAGACGGGGTCATACTGTGGATACAGCGTGTTTTGCAGGTGGAATTTGGTGTACTGGATCACCCTCTCGATCACATCATCGATATACACGGCTTTAGACATGTTGGGCGATGTCATAATATTCAGTGCAGTCAGGCAAGCGTCTGCGGATTTGGTCACTCGCTCCATGATTAGTTCTCGCCATAGCTTCTCCTCATCTTCTGTTTCATGGTCCTGCAAAATAACAAGGATTTCAATTCAACCCTCCTTCCATTTGCCTCAGATTTCTATACAATAGCTGTGCCTGGTGCTGACAATGGACGACTGCAGTACTTGTACCTTCACACTTGGGACATGAGACTGGGTGCGAGCTCGCAGCCACAGTAATGCAAGAGCCAAGATTTTTTAATATGTTTTTCTCTCCTCCTCACCAAAGGCACTGACGACCCTACAGTACTCAAAGGGATCACACTTCATGTGCAAGCCTGGATAGTGTTAGCAGATTATTCAACTGGAAGGGCATCCTAATCCAATATCCACACAAATGCACTTTCCAGCAGCGACCAGGGGTGTGAAAGGAAAAAGTTGAAACAAACCAGGGAGTCTTATAGGCTCAATGCTCAACAGGTCCAGCAATGCAGAGCAGCAACAAGTAACAAATTACAAATTACAGACCACAGCGCCAGAACAGGAGATTCCAAGTCATAGGCAGGAGTGATCAAACTGTGCGTGGCTCTGGTAGACTGCACCTTGAGCACTGCAACAAAAGCAAAATACTGTGGATGCTGGAAATCTGAAATAAAGACATAAAATGCTGAAAACACTCAGGTCAGACAGCAGCTGTGGAGAGAGAAACAGAGTTAATGTTTTAGGTCGACGACCTCAAGCACTGGTCACAGAGGCACAAGGGAGACAGCGCAGGGAAGGCCCACGCAGCTGATGCTGAGAGTCAATGGTGTGAATTACAAAGGAAGACTGGAAGTAGCCTGGAAAGAGGGTGTCGGAGAATAAAGTTTAGAGGCATAGAAACATAAAAAATAGGAGCAGGAGTAGGCCATTCGGCCCTTCGAGCCTGCTCTGCCATTCAATATGATCATGGCTGATCCTCTATCTCAATACCATATTCCCACTCTCTCCCCATACCCCTTGATGCCTTTTGTGTCTAGAAATCTATCTAGCTCCTTCTTAAATTAAGAAAGTAAATCTGGACTATTCCTTTAAATGAAATTGAGTAGGACAAGGGGACACAGGTTCAACTAGTAAAAGATAATCTTAGGCCTGATATCAAGACATTCTTCACAAAGTGAACAACACATGGAATGGACAACTAGGTGCTGCAATAGGGAGACTTCACTGTCATTCTGGATGGATGAATTAAAATGGGCCAATGGGTCTTCCTCATCTTGTTCCCCCCTCCCTTCCCGAGCCCCACCTGACTCAGCACAGGCCAAGAACTGTGCAGCTTAGTTATACACAGACTTCAGAGTTGGAGCGACCAACTTTTAAATCACTTGAATTTTAAGCCTGCACACAGATAAAGAAAGGTCACTATGACTAAAGACCAGTAACATGAGTGATCAGATGTAAACTTTTATTGCGTCTTAGAACAAACAATCTTGATAAGTTATAAGAGCGCAGTTCCTACAATTGACAGTAGATGGCACAAAAGGTAAAGGAACTGATGCCTGCAGATTTTTACATGTACATTAGAGGGAGCATTTCCCACAGAATTCAAATCATTCATCACCCTGACAATTAAAAGTTCAACTTCAAAAAAGCTCACAAACTAAACTTGAGAAGAGCTCAGGGTCATCAAACTCAGAGTTTGCAACTTCAGTATTAGCTCTGATCAGGAAAATTACACCAGGAAGAAATCAGCCTCGATTTGAAGGTGGCAGGACAAGTTGAGAAGGCTGTTAAAAAAAACATACGGGATCCTTGGCTTTACAAACAGAAGGAATCTTACAACACCAGGTTATAGTCCAACAATTTTATTTTAAAATCACAAGCTTTCGGAGATTATCCCCTTCGTCAGGTGAATGAGTGAAAGGTTCTCAAATCGCATATCTTATATTAGGCTGGGACACCATCACACCAATCAAAAGGTGTCGTTGGTGTTCAGACAGGTTAGCCATGGAAAACAGAAGGTCCCAGTACACTGAATACACATTGTGTCAAATTACAGAGACAGAGAGAAAGAGACCCAAATGGCAGAGAGAGAGAGAGAGAGAGAATATTAAATAGAGGTATACAGTACAAAAGCAAGGAAGTTATGCCTCCTTCTGTGCTGTATGATTCTATGAAATGTAAGCGAGAATGAAACAGATATTGAAGGAGTGGGCGATTGGATAGCATTAATTTTTTAGGACTGGCCAGATGGAGCCCAGAGTCCTTTCTTTGGTCTCTGCCCCAACCACTCCTGCCCAAACTCCCTTAGCTGTGCTTGGAGTCCATCACTCGTCCTGGGAGACGGACTATATAATTAGAATGGTTATTTGACAATGCGTCCAACAGCAGCTCTTCGGAATGCCAGGTCCTTGGGACTGGACACATGAAGCTTGGCACCTTTGTGTTGCCAAATGTTCCAGGTGTCACATTATCAATATAATCTCACCTTGAGAGTGTCCCCTCAGAGTCACTCATGTGCAGGACTAACCTCAATTTAGAGCACAGATAAAGATCTTTGCCATGCAGGAAAAAGAGTGGTCAGGAAGCCAGGAGAACTCCCTGCTTTTCTTTGACCGTTTTCATGAGATCCACCTGAACAAGCAGGGGGAGCCATAGAATCATAGAAGTTACAACATGGAAACAGGCCCTTCGGCCCAACATGTCCATGTCGCCCAGTTTATACCACTAAGCTAGTCCCAATTGCCTGCACTTGGCCCATATCCCTCTATACCCATCTTACCCATGTAACTGTCCAAATGCTTTTTAAAAGACAAAATTGTACCCGCCTCTACTACTGCCTCTGGCAGCTCGTTCCAGACACTCACCACCCTTTGAGTGAAAAAATTGCCCCTCTGGACCCTTTTGTATCTCTCCCCTCTCACCTTAAATCTATGCCCCCTCGTTATAGACTCCCCTACCTTTGGGAAAAGATTTTGACTATCTACCTTATCTATGCCCCTCATTATTTTATAGACTTCTATAAGATCACCCCTTAACCTCCTACTCTCCAGGGAAAAAAGTCCCAGTCTGTCTAACCTCTCCCTGTAAGTCAAACCATCAAGTCCCGGTAGCATCCTAGTAAATCTTTTCTGCACTCTTTCTAGTTTAATAATATCCTTTCTATAATAGGGTGACCAGAACTGTACACAGTATTCCAAGTGTGGCCTCACCAATGCCCTGTACAACTTCAACAAGACATCTCAACTCCTGCATTCAATGTTCTGACCAATGAAACCAAGCATGCCGAATGCCTTCTTCACCACCCTATCCACCTGTGACTCCACTTTCAAGGAGCTATGAATCTGTACTCCTAGATCTCTTTGTTCTATAACTCTCCCCAACGCCCTACCATTAATGGAGTAGGTCCTGGCCCGATTCGATCTACCAAAATGCATCACCTCACATTTATCTAAATTAAACTCCATCTGCCATTCATCGGCCCACTGGCCCAATTGATCAAGATCCCGTTGCAATCCCAGATAACCTTCTTCACTGTCCACAATGCCACCAATCTTGGTGTCATCTGCAAACTTACTAACCATGCCTCCTAAATTCTCATCCAAATCATTAATATAAATAACAAATAACAGCGGACCCAGCACCGATCCCTGAGGCACACCGCTGGACACAGGCATCCAGTTTGAAAAACAACCCTCTACAACCACCCTCTGTCTTCTGTCGTCAAGCCAATTTTGTATCCAATTGGCTACCTCACCTTGGATCCCATGAGATTTAACCTTATGTAACAACCTACCATGCGGTACCTTGTCAAATGCTTTGCTGAAGTCCATGTAGACCACGTCTACTGCACAGCCCTCATCTATCTTCTTGGTTACCCCTTCAAAAAACTCAATCAAATTCGTGAGACATGATTTTCCTCTCACAAAACCATGCTGACTGTTCCTAATTAGTCCCTGCCTCTCCAAATGCCTGTAGATCCTGTCCCTCAGAATACCCTCTAACAACTTACCCACTACAGATGTCAGGCTCACTGGTCTGTAGTTCCCAGGCTTTTCCCTGCCGCCCTTCTTAAACAAAGGCACAACATTTGCAACCCTCCAATCTTCAGGCACCTCACCTGTAGCGGTGGATGATTCAAATATCTCTGCTAGGGGACCCGCAATTTCCTCCCTAACCTCCCATAACGTCCTGGGATACATTTCATCAGGTCCCGGAGATTTATCTACCTTGATGCGCGTTAAGACTTCCAGCACCTCCCTCTCTGTAATATGTACACTCCTCAAGACATCACTATTTATTTCCCCAAGTTCCCTAACATCCATGCCTTTCTCAACCGTAAATACCGATGTGAAATATTCATTCAGGATCTCACCCATTTCTTGTGGTTCCGCACATAGATGACCTTGTTGATCCTTAAGAGGCCCTACTCTCTCCCTAGTTACCCTTTTGCCCTTTATGTATTTGTAGAAGCTCTTTGGATTCACCTTTGCCTGATCTGCCAAAGCAATCTCATATCCCCTTTTTGCCCTCCTGATTTCTCTCTTAACTCTACTCCGGCAATCTCTATACTCTTCAAGGGATCCACTTGATCCCAGGTGCCTATGCATGTCATATGCCTCCTTCTTCTTTTTGACTAGTGCCTCAATCTCCCGAGTCATCCAAGGTTCCCTACTTCTACCAGCCTTGCCCTTCACTTTATAAGGAATGTGCTTACCCTGAACACACTTTTGAAGGCCTCCCACTTACCAGACGTCCCTTTGCCTGCCAACAGGCTCTCCCAATCAACTTCTGAAAGTTCCTGTCTAATACCATCAAAATTGGCCTTTCCCCAATTTAGAATTTTAACTTTTGGGCCAGACCTATCATTCTCCATAGCTATCTTAAAACTAATGGAATTATGATCACTTGTCCCAAAGTGATCCCTCACTAACATGCTCAAGCAGGGGGAGCCATGCTCAAGCAGGGGGAGCCATGCTCAAGCAGGGGGAGCCATGCTCAAGCAGGGGGAGCCATGCTCAAGCAGAGGGAGCCATGCTCAAGCAGAGGGAGCCATGCTCAAGCAGAGGGAGCCATGCTCAAGCAGAGGGAGCCATGCTCAAGCAGAGGGAGCCATGCTCAAGCAGAGGGAGCCATGCTCAAGCAGAGGGAGCCATGCTCAAGCAGAGGGAGCCATGCTCAAGCAGAGGGAGCCATGCTCAAGCAGAGGGAGCCATGCTCAAGCAGAGGGAGCCATGCTCAAGCAGAGGGAGCCATGCTCAAGCAGAGGGAGCCATGCTCAAGCAGAGGGAGCCATGCTCAAGCAGAGGGAGCCATGGTTTAACATTCTGCCTGAGAATACAGCACGGGGTGATATGTTCAAGTGCTGGAGAAGAGCTTGAAACCACAACCTACACAGAGGCGAGAGCAATAGCAACTTGCATTTAAATAGCGCCTTTAACGTAGTAAAATGTCCCAAGGCGATTCACAGCAGCGATCATCAAACTAAACTTTACACCAAGCCACATAAGGAGATATTAGGACAGGAACAGGTAGGTTTTAAGGAAAGTCTTAAAGGAGGAGGGGTAGAGAGGCGGAGAGGTTTAGGGAGGGAATTCCAGAGCTCAGGGCCCAGGCAGCTGAAGGCACGGCCGCCAATGGTGGAGCGATTAAAATCGGGGATGTGCCAGAGGCCAGAATTGGAGGAGCACTGAGATCTCGGAGGGTTGTCGGGCTGGAGGAGGTGACAGAGACAGGGAGGGGCGAGGCCATGGAGGGATTGGAACACAAGGATGAGAATTTTAAAGTCTAGGCACTGCAGGGTCAGGAACCAATGCAGGTCAGCGAGCATGGGGTGATGGGTGAACGGGACTTGATGCGAGTTAGGATACGGGCAATAGAGCTTTGGATGAGCTCAAGTTTATGGAGGGTGGAAGATGGGAAGCCGGCCAGGAGAGCATTGTAATATTGTTGAGTCTGGAGGCAACAAAACCATGGATGAGGGTTTCAGCAGCAGATGAACTTGGGGAAATAAATAGTGATGTCTTGAGGAGTGTACATATTACAGAGAGGGAGGTGCTGGAAGTCTTAACGCGCATCAAGGTAGATAAATCTCCGGGACCTGATGAAATGTATCCCAGGACGTTATGGGAGGTTAGGGAGGAAATTGCGGGTCCCCGAGCAGAGATATTTGAATCATCGACAGCTACAGGTGAGGTGCCTGAAGATTGGAGGGTAGCAAATGTTGTGCCTTTGTTTAAAAAGGGCGGCAGGGAAAAGCCTGGGAACGACAGACCGGTGAGCCTGACATCTGTAGTGGGTAAGTTGTTAGAGGGTATTCTGAGGGACAGGATCTACAGGCATTTGGAGAGGCAGGGACTGATTAGGAACAGTCAGCATGGTTTTGTGAGAGGAAAATCATGTCTCACGAATTTGATTGAGTTTTTTGAAGGGGTAACCAAGAAGATAGACGAGGGCTGTGCAGTAGACGTGGTCTACATGGACTTCAGCAAAGCCTTTGACAAGGTACCGCATGGTAGGTTGTTACATAAGGTTAAATCTCATGGGATCCAAGGTGAGGTAGCCAATTGGATACAAAATTGGCTTGACGACAGAAGACAGAGGGTGGTTGTAGAGGGTTGTTTTTCAAACTGGAGGCCTGTGTCCAGCGGTGTGCCTCAGGGATCGGTGCTGGGTCCGCTGTTATTTGTTATTTATATTAATGATTTGGATGAGAATTTAGGAGGCATGGTTAGTAAGTTTGCAGATGACACCAAGATTGGTGGCATTGTGGACAGTGAAGAAGGTTATCTGGGATTGCAACGGGATCTTGATCAATTGGGCCAGTGGGCCGATGAATGGCAGATGGAGTTTAATTTAGATAAATGTGAGGTGATGCATTTTGGTAGATCGAATCGGGCCAGGACCTACTCCGTTAATGGTAGGGCGTTGGGGAGAGTTATAGAACAAAGAGATCTAGGAGTACAGGTTCATAGCTCCTTGAAAGTGGAGTCACAGGTGGATAGGGTGGTGAAGAAGGCATTCGGCATGCTTGGTTTCATTGGTCAGAACATTGAATGCAGGAGTTGAGATGTCTTGTTGAAGTTGTACAGGGCATTGGTAAGGCCACACTTGGAATACTGTGTACAGTTCTGGTCACCCTATTATAGAAAGGATATTATTAAACTAGAAAGAGTGCAGAAAAGATTTACTAGGATGCCACCGGGACTTGATGGTTTGACTTACAGGGAGAGGTTAGACAGACTGGGACTTTTTTCCCTGGAGAGTAGGAGGTTAAGGGGTGATCTTATAGAAGTCTATAAAATAATGAGGGGCATAGATAAGGTCGATAGTCAAAATCTTTTCCCAAAGGTAGGGGAGTCTATAACGAGGGGGCATAGATTTAAGGTGAGAGGGGAGAGATACAAAAGGGTCCAGAGGGGCAATTTTTTCACTCAAAGGGTGGTGAGTGTCTGGAACGAGCTGCCAGAGGCAGTAGTAGAGGCGGGTACAATTTTGTCTTTTAAAAAGCATTTGGACAGTTACATGGGTAAGATGGGTATAGAGGGATATGGGCCAAGTGCAGGCAATTGGGACTAGCTTAGTGGTATCGACTGGGCGACATGGACATGTTGGGCCGAAGGGCCTGTTTCCATGTTGTAACTTCTATGATTCTATGAGCTGAGGCAGAGGCAGAGACAAGTGATATTACGGAGCTGGAAGTAGGTGACGTGGGGTCAGAGGCTCAGCTAAGGGTCAAATAGGGCGCCACGGTTGTGAACTGTCTGGTTCAGCCTCAGACAGTGGCCAGGCAGAGGAATGGAGTTGGTGGCAGGGACCAAAGACAATGGCTTCAGACTTCACAATATTTAACTGGAACAAAATTCTGCTCATCCAATACTGGATGTCGGAAAAGCAGCGTGGCAGTGGGGGGTCGAGGGAGGTGGTGGTGAGACAGAGCTGGGTGTTGTCAGCGTACATGTGGAACCTGACATCATGTTTTTGGATGATGTCACCGAGGGGTAGCATGTCGATGAGAAATAGGAGGGGGCCAAGGGTAGAGGTGGAGGTGAGGGTGAGATTGAACAGATTAGTAGCTGCAGAAGTATCGTGGCGAATGGAGGGTCAAACATTAGACAGATGCCAGGCCATGGAGAGAGTGAAGAAGAGATACACTATAATCCCAGGAATGAGAGGATTTAGTTATGAGGAGAGACTGGAGAAACTGGGCTCCTCCTGATTGTTTGAACAGTTTCAGAGCTTCTCATTTATGTTCTCAATTACAGGCTACAACTGTCCTGTTGTTATGAACTGGCAATATCAAAACTAGTTCATTCTCGACGTTCGAGTGCCACTGGTGATGCTGCATTTCCGGCTCACCCCCAGGTGTCCTGGGGTGGTGATGGTGACAGAACGATTGTTTTTACAATTGAGCAGGCAACCTCAGGCCATTAAGGATCAACCACGTGCTTCGGGAGTGCAGTTACATGTCGGCCAGTCTGGGGAGAGGTGGCCAGATCCCTTCCCTGAAATGAACCAGTTGGGTTCTTATAATGGTCATTTTCTAGCAATACGAGCCCACAATTGGTAGATTTATGGTATTTAATTTCACATCTCGCCACGGGGACATTTGAGTCCAGTCCCATAATCACGACAACATTGAACAGTCTTCCCAATGAACAGCGACATACACACGCGCGCACGTTTTAAAACTCACATGGTTGAACAAAGTGGAAAGCTTGGCCCCATCCTGTATGTTCTTTTCCAAGATACTGAGCACCTTCACCATCTTGTCTGTTGGAAGCTGTAAACAGGGAAGTGACTATAAGATGCCCACGGATTGTTAAATGTTACAAATGCTGCTCAATAGCAACTGTTTGGATGAAACAAAGCTTCCTATGGCAGCCATAAATAATGAACAGAAGGGTGAGGGATCAGACTGTAAGATTACATCATGTGCAAATGGCCTGTATCATTCTGTCACTCCATTAAAGGACTTACCTTCAGACAGCACACCCGAGGGCACTGCCTCTTTAAAGGATTGGCACCGAGTGATGGGATGGGATTTCTCCTCTTCCACCCGCCCCCCCCCCCACATATTATATAAAATATTATAAGAGAGATGGCAGCAGCAAAGTCCCAAGTGAAAACATGAACACCAATGCTGGACTAGTTGGGCACAAGGGCATTGCCAACCTAGCTGCTGCCAGAGTCGGGGTTGCCCGCTGGGTGCATTGTCTGTACCTTGGACCCCATGTGCATGGTTCTCAACCTGCGCAGAATTGAGATGAACCCCTCTCCACCTGGATACGAGCTTTTGTGAACAACAAACCTCGTGTAAGGCATAACTGGAACCTTTCTTGATTGAACATGAACCTGAAATATTCCTGAGGTGTCAAGATTTTGCTAAAGTGCTACCTTTGTGAAGGACCAAACAGTGATCTAAACACAGGCAGACATCTTTAGAATGTAACCACTACCAACAGGCACTTGGCAAAACCCCCAGCAGCCCCTGTCTACATTAATTCTCAGATACTGAGACCAACTTGCAAGTGCATCATTGAGCCAGACTCCGATATGATCGACAGGAGTGATGGTACTGAACTTTACCTTCCAGTTAAAGCAATTTAGGTTGGAATACATACCCGGTCCATGATGCCCATGGCTTTGATTTTGGCAGATTCGCTGCTCAGTTCATTCAGCTGTTGTTTGCCCAGCAACAACTCCTGAGGTAACTCATCATCTTCACCTGTGGAGAGAACAGTAATTTCCATTTTGGTCTGAAGTGACTGGTGCTTATACACCTGGAAAAGCATGGACCAATTTCCACTGGTGCAGCAGAGCTGCTGCAGGGCATTCTGGAGGGGGAGGGTGAACAGCCAGTAGTCGTGGTCCATATTGGTATCAACGACATAGGTAAAAAAAGGGATGGGGTCCTGCAAGGTGAATTTAAGGAGTTAGGAGATAAATTAAAAAGCAGGACTTCAAAGGTAGTGATCTCAGGATTACTACGGGTGTCACGTGCTAGTGAGTATAGGAACAGGAGAATAGACAGGATGAATGCATGGCTGCAGGGATGGTGTAGGAGGGAGGGATTTAGATTCCTGGGACATTGGGACCGGTTCTGGGGAAGGTGGGACCTGTACAAGCGGGACGGGTTACACCCGAGCAGGACCGGGACCAATTTCCTCGCGGGGGTGTTTCCGAGTGCTGTTGGGGAAGGTTTAAACTAGAGTGGCAGGGGGGTGGGAACCTGAGCGGGGAGTCAGAAGGGAATAAAGTTGAGAGCAGCAAGAGAGGGGAAGACCCAGGGCAAATCTACAATACAAATAGTACAAACAGTTGTTCAAGAACAAGTGAGAGGGAAAAGCGTAGAGCAGCGGAAAGAAAGTGTACTTTAGGCACGACAGATAAAATAAAAACTAGAAGGCGTAAGGGGATTAACCCAGCATCAAAGCTGAGGCAGGGGGTTGGGAACCTGAGCAGGGAGACAGAGGAAAGCGTGTCAGGAAGGGGCAGAAGGTATGGAGTAAAAGGTGAAGTGTTAAAAAAGGAAAAAGCAGGAACTAAGTGTCACAAAACATATTTGAAAGTTCTTTATCTGAATGCACGTAGCATTCGGAACAAAATGGACGAGTTAACGGCACAAATAACTACGTATGGGTATGATCTTGTGGCCATTACAGAAACATGGCTGCAGGGTGACAACGACTGGGAATTAAATATGCCAGGGTATTTAACAATCAGGAAGGACAGGCAGGAAGGAAGGGGAGGTGGGGTGGCTATGTTAATAAAGGAAGGAATCACTGTAATACAGAGAAATGATATTGGGACAAAGGGTCAGGATAATGAAACAGTTTGGGTAGAGATAAGGAATAATAAGGGGAAAAAACACTAGTGGGCGTAGTATATAGGCCTCCTAATAGTTGCAACTCTGCTGGAAGAAGTATTAATCAGGAAATAGTCGGGGCATGTAATAAGGGAACAGCTATAATTATGGGGGATTTTAACTATCATATTAACTGGACAAATCAAATTGGGCAGGGCAGCCTTGAGGAAGAGTTTATTGAGTGTATTAGGGATGGATTTCTTGAGCAGTATGTAACTGATCCTACAAGGGGGCAAGAAACCTTGGACCTAGTCCTGTGTAATGAGCCAGGATTAATTAATAATGTCCTAGTTAAGGATCCCCTTGGAATGAGTGACCATAACATGGTTACATTCCATATCCAATTAGAGGGTGAGAAGGTTGGTTCTCAAACAAGCGTACTGAGCTTTAATAAAGGAGACTATGATGGTATGAGAGCAGAATTGATTAAAGTGGACTGGGAAAATAGATTAAAGGGTAAGACGGTACATGAGCAGTGGTGTTCATTCAAGGAGTTATTTTACAACTTTCAAAAAATATATATTCCACTGAGGAAAAAAGGGTGTAAAAGAAATGACAGCCATCTGTGGCTAAGTAAAGAAATTAAGGATAGTATCCGACTAAAAACAAGGACATATAAGGTAGCCAAACTTAGTGGGAGGATAGAAGATTGGGAAGTCTTCAAAAGACAGCAAAAAGTAACGAAAGGATTGATTAAGAAAGGGAAGATAGATTATGAAAATAAATTAGCAAAAAATATAAAAACAGATAGCAAGAGTTTCTATAGTTATATAAAAAGAAAAAGGGTGGCTAAGGCAAACGTAGGTCCCTCAGAGGATGAGACCGGGAAATTAATGGTGGGAAACATGGAGATGGCAAAAATGCTGAACAAATATTTTGTTTCAGTCTTTACGGTAGAGGACACTAAGAATATCCCAACACTGGACAAACAGGAGGCTCGAGGGGGGGAGGAGCTAAATACGATTAAAATCACTAAGGAATTGGTACTCAGTAAATTAATGGGACTCAAGGCGGATAAATCCCCTGGACCTGATGGCTTACATCCGAGGGTCTTGAGGGAAGTGGCAGTAGGGATTGTGGATGCTTTGGTAATAATTTTCCAAAATTCTCTGGACTCGGCAAAGGTCCCGGCAGATTGGAAAACTGCTAATGTAACACCCTTATTTAAAAAGGGTAGTAGGCAGAAGGCTGGAAATTATAGACCAATTAGCCTAACATCTGTGGTGTGTAAAATTTTGGAGACAGTAGCGGAACATTTGGATAAACATAATTTAATAGGGCAAAGTCAGCATGGCTTTACGAAGGGGAAGTCATGTCTGACAAATTTGCTTGAGTTCTTTGAGGACATAACGTACAGGGTGGATAAAGGGGAACCAGTCGACGTAGTGTATTTAGACTTCCAGAAGGCATTCGACAAGGTGCCACATAAAAGATTATTGCTCAAGATAAAGAATCACTGAATTGGGGGTAATATTCTGGCATGGGTGGAGGATTGGTTATCTAACAGGAAGCAGAGAGTTGGGATAAATGGTTCATTCTCGGACTGGCAACCAGTAGCCAGTGGTGTTCCACAGGGGTCGGTGCTGGGTCCCCAGCTCTTTACAATCTATATTAACGATTTGGAGGAGGGGACCGAGTGTAACATATCAAAGTTTGCAGATGATACAAAGATGGGAGGGAAAGTAGAGAGTGAGGAGGACATAAAAAACCTACAAGGGGATATAGACAGGCTGGGTGAGTGGGTGGAGATTTGGCAGATGCAGTACAATATTGGAAAATGTGAGGTTATGCACTTTGGCAGGAAAAATCAGAGAGCAAGTTATTATCTTAATGGCGAGAAACTGGAAAGTACTGCAGTACAAAGGGATCTGGGGGTCCTGGTGCAAGAAAATCAAAAAGTTAGTATGCAGGTGTAGCAGGTGATCAAGAAGGCCAACGGAATGTTAGCTTTTATTGCTAGGGGGATAGAATATAAAAACAGGGAGGTATTGCTGCAGTTATATAAGGTATTGGTGAGACCGCACCTGGAATACAGCATACAGTTTTGGTGTCCATACTTAAGAAAAGACATACTTGCTCTCGAGGCAGTACAAAGAAGGTTCACTCGGTTAATCCCGGGGATGAGGGGGCGGACATATGAGGAGAGGTTGAGTAGATTGGGACTTTACTCATTGGAGTTCAGAAGAATGAGAGGCGATCTTATTGAAACATATAAGATTGTGAAGGGGCTTGATCGGGTGGATGCGGTAAGGATGTTCCCAAGGATGGGTGAAACTAGAACGAGGGGGCATAATCTTAGAATAAGGGGCTGCTCTTTCAAAACAGGGGCAGTCTGTAAACACCATGTATTATTGTTCAATATGTATAAATGCGTAGGCTTCAAGGAGATCTTGAAACATTTGCCTGAGGAAGGAGAAAATCTCCGAAAGCTTGTGAATTTAAAATAAAATTGCTGGACTATAACTTGGTGTTGTAAAATTGTTTACAACTTTCAAAACTGAGATGAGGAGAAACTTCTTCACTCAGAGGGTAGCAGGTCTGTGGAATTTGCTGCCCCAGGAAGCTGTGGAAGCTACATCATTAAATAAATTTAAAACAGAAATAGACAGTTTCCGAGAAGTAAAGGGAATTAGGGGTTACGGGGAGCGGGCAGGAAATTGGACATGAATTTAGATTTGAGGTTAGGATCAGATCAGCCATGATCTTATTGAATGGCGGAGCAGGCTCGAGGGGCCGATTGGCCTACTCCTGCTCCTATTTCTTGTGTTCTTATGCTGTAGAGAGAGTCCCGGCCTGTAACCGGGACTCTCTCTACAGCCTGTTGGTCGCTGCTCCTAACTAACCTCAACTGCCTATAACTGGACTTCATTCCATCGTTGCCTCCAGTTTTTCCTTTTCGGACTAACTTCCTCCTCTTTCCCCCCCTCCCTCCCCGACCCATTCTCTACCTGCGCCCTTGCTCAGTTCAGACTAGGCAAGTCGGTATTCCCCAGTTCGGACTCCATCCTGCCAGGTCAGCCAAATCTCTCAGTACCTGCAACTGAGGTCTCAACCATTGACAAGAATCTAATTAGTTCCCTGTCTCCCTTTTTGCTCATCCCTGCACACTCTCTCAATCTCAATACAGGATACATACATGAAAAACTGCTCTCTGTCTTCAATGCCCTTGGATCTAATGAGATTGATCATCGTTTCCCAGTCTGTCACTCCCCAGGTACAATCCCACCTCTGCTCTCTGAATCAGAGGCACAAACTTGAGTTCTGTGACACACAACTGACCTAGTCAATTACCACAACTCACTTGACTCCTTCAAACATGACTGTTCTTTTCTCTCCTCAGCCAAAACAACCTATTATTCCAGAATCACCTCAGAGAACAAGGGCAACGCAAAGCATTTTCCTAAAATAACTCTCCCCCACTCCAGTCT
This sequence comes from Heptranchias perlo, assembly GCF_035084215.1. Classification (NCBI taxonomy): domain Eukaryota; kingdom Metazoa; phylum Chordata; class Chondrichthyes; order Hexanchiformes; family Hexanchidae; genus Heptranchias; species Heptranchias perlo. The sequence goes on along the minus strand of NW_027139099.1, from coordinate 413,996 downwards.
TGGATGTCACAAGTTGCCCAGCTCAACATTAGTAAGGTCAAAGCCATCTTTAACCTCCGTCAGAGAGTCTGCTCTCCCTCACCCATGACTTCACCTCCTTCCCTGGTGAGTCTCAGGCTGAACCAAACCAGTTACAATTTACCATAAACTTCAACCACCAGCCGAGCTTTAAACCCAACATCTGATCCATCTTTCGAATCATTAATTGCATGACATTACCTGTACCTACTCCTATCTTCTGACCTTGGCCTTCTGTTCATTTGCCCTCTCCCTGTACTCAGTTGGAGTATTGTGCTCTATTCTGGGCACCACACTTTAGGGAGGATGTCAAGGCCTTAGAGAGGGTGCAGAAGAGATTTACTAGAATAGTACCAGGGATGAGGGACTTCAGTTATGTAGAGAGACTGGAGAAGCTGGGGTTGTTCTCCTTAGAACAGACATACCGCTTTGGATACTGTTGGGGGAGATGGTTTATCAGGGGAAAGCAGCAAGAGCCAAGTTTGTGGCACCACGGGTGGCTCAGCTGCACAGAAGGGGAGGAAGAAGAGTGGCAGGGCTATAGTGATAGGGGATTCAATTGTAAGGGGAACAGATAGGCTTTTCTGTGGCCACAAACGTGACTCCAGGATGGCATGTTGCCTCCCTGGTGCAAGTGTCAAGGATGTTGCAGACCGGCTGCAGGACATTCTGGAGGGAGAGGGTGAACAGCCAGTAGTCGTGGTCCATATCTGTACCAATGACACAGGTTAAAAAAAAAAGGGATGAGGTCCTGCAAGGTGAATTTAAGGAGTTAGGAGATAAATTAAAAAGCAGGACTTCAAAGCTGGTGATCTCAGGATTATTACCGGTGCCACGTGCTACTGAGTATAGGAACAGGACAATAGACCGGATGAATGGATGGCTGCAGGGATGGTGCAGGAGGGAGGGATTTAGATTCCTGAGACATTGGGACCAGTTCTGGGGAAGGTGGGACATGAGAACATAAGAAATAGGAGCAGGAGTAGGCCAATCAGCCCCTCGAGCCTGCTCCGCCATTCAATAAGATCATGGCTGATCTAATCCCAACCTCAAATCTAAATTCATGTCCAATTTCCTGCCCGTTCCCCGTAACCCCGAATTCCCTTTACTTCTAGGAAACTGTCGATTTCTGTTTTAAATTTATTTAATGATGTAGCTTCCACAGCTTCCTGGGGCAGCAAATTCCACAGACCTACCACCCTCTGAGTAAAGAAGTTTCTCCTCATCTCAGTATTGAAAGAGCAGACCCTTATTCTAAGATTATGCCCCCTCGTTCTAGTTTCACCCATCCTTGGGAACATCCTTACCGCATCCACCCGATCAAGCCCCTTCACAATCTTATATGTTTCAATAAGATCGCCTCTCATGCTTCTGAACTCCAATGAGTAGAGTCCCAATCTACTCAACCTCTCCTCACATGTCCGCCCCCTCATCCCCGGGATTAACCGAGTGAACCTTCTTTGTACTGCCTTGAGAGCAAGTATGTCTTTTCTTAAGTCTGGACACCAAAACTGCATGCAGTATTCCAGGTGCGGTCTCACCAATACCTTATATAACTGCAGCAATACCTCCCTGTTTTTATATTCTATCCCCCTAAACAAGCGGGACGGGTTACACCTGAGCAGGTCAGGGACAAAGGTCCTCGCGGGGGTGTTTGCCAGTGCTGTTGGGGAAGGTTTAAACTAGAGGGGGAAGGTTTAAACTAGAGTGGGCAGGGGGATGGGAACCTGAGCGGGGAGTCAGAAAGGAGTAAAGTTGAGAGCAGCAAGAGAGGGGAAGACCCAGGGGAAATTTACAATACAAATAGTACAAACAGTTGTTCAAGGACAAGTGAAAGGGAAAAGGGTAGAGCAGCGGAAAGAAAGTGTACTTTAGGCACTACAGATAAAGTGAAAACTAGAAGGCGTAAGGCGATTAACCCAGCATCAAAGCTGAAGGTCAGGCTAGGGTGTGTGGCCCAACTAAGAGTTCTATATACAAATGCACGGAGTATAAGGAATAAATTAAATGAACTACAGGTTCAAATTCAAATTGGAGGGTATGACATGATAGATATTACTGAGACATGGCTGCAGGATGGTCAGGATTGGGAACTAAATATACCGGGTTATAAGGTCTACAGGAGAGACAGGGAAAATGGAAGAGGGGGAGGAGTAGCCTTAATGATTAGAGATGAAATCACTTCAATGATAAAGGAGGATATAACGAGAGGTAAGCAGGCAACAGAGACCTTATGGGTTGAATTGAGAAATAGGAAAGGATCTAAGACTATAGTGGGAGTTGTATATAGGACCCGTGGCAGCAGCTCTGAAGTGCTAGATTGTACAAATGCAGAGATTAGACAAGCGTGTAAGAAAGGCATAGTGGTCTTAATGGGGGACTTTAACCTTCATATAGATTGGGGAAAGCAGACTAGCAACTGTCAGAAAGGTAGTGAATTTCTTGAGTGTGTCCAGGATAGTTTTCTACAGCAGTACGTCCTGGAGGCAACAAGGGGGCAAGCCATACTAGATTTAGTAATGAGTAATGAACCAGATTTAGTTAACGGCGTAACCATACGTGAACATCGATCCAATAGTGATCATAACATGATCGAGTTCAATGTAGTGTTTGAAAGGGAAAAAAGTGAGTCAGCTGCTAAGATTCTAGACTTGGGTACGGCCGACTTCAATGGGATGAGACAGAGACTGTCCACAGTAAACTGGGCAAATCTGTTAATGGGTAAAACGACTGATGATCAGTGGGAAATGTTTAAAGAAACATTTAACGTGATACAGAATCGGTTTATACCCCTGAGGGGCAAGAACTCTACCTGCCAAAAAAAACAGCCATGGACAACTAAAGAGGTACGGGACAGTATAAGACATAAGGAAAGGGCATACAAAAAGGCAAAAAATGGCACAAATCCTGGCGAATGGGAAAGATACAAAGATCAACAAAGGGTCACAAAACAGATAGTAAGAGCTACAAAAAGAGAGTATGAAAAGAAACTTGCAAGGGACATCAAAACCAATACAAAGAACTTTTATAGTTATATTAGGAAAAAGAGGGTGGTCAGGAGCAGTGTTGGCCCCTTAAAAACTGAAAGTGGGGATATTGTCATTGACAATGGGGAAATAGCGGACATGTTGAACAATTACTTTGCATCAGTATTTACAGTAGAAAAAGAGGATAGCATGCCGGAAATCCCAAGAAAACTAATATTGAATCGGGGATAGGGACTCAATAAAATTAACATAAGTAAATGAAGAAAATTATAGCACGAAAGAGTGACAAATCCCCAGGACCAGATGGTTTCCATCCCAGGGTTTTAAGGTGAGCACATTGCAGATGCCCTAACTATAATCTTTCAAAGTTCAATAGATTCAGGAACTGTCCCTCTGGATTGGAAAATTGCACATGTCACTCCGCTTTTTAAGAAAGGAGAGAGAGGGAAACCAGGGAATTATAGACCAGTTAGCCTAACATCTGTTGTGGGGAAAATGCTGGAGTCTATAATTAAGGATAGGGTGACTGAACACCTAGAGAATTTTCAGTTAATCAGAGAGAGCCTGCATGGATTTGTGAAAGGTAAGTCGTGCCTGACAAACCTGATTGAATTTTTTGAAGAGATGACTAAAGTAGTGGACAGGAGAATGTCAATGGATGTTATTTATATGGACTTCCAGAAGGCATTTGATAAGGTCCCACATAAGAGACTGTTAGCTAAGATAGAAGCCCATGGAATCGAGGGAAAAGTACAAACTTGTTTAGGAAGTTGGCTGAGCGAAAGGCGACAGAGAGTAGGGATAATGGGTAAGTATTCACATTGGCAGGATGTGACTAGTGGAGTCCCGCAGGGATCTGTCTTGGGGCCTCAATTATTCACAATATTTATTAACGACTTAGATGAAGGCATAGAAAGTCTCATATCTAAGTTTGCCGATGACACAAAGATTGGTGGCATTGTAAGCAGTGTAGATGAAAACATAAAATTACAAAGCGATATTGATAGATTAGGTGAATGGGCAAAACTGTGGCAAATGGAATTCAATGTAGACAAATGTGAAGTCATCCACTTTGGATCAAAAAAGGATAGAACAGGGTACTTTCTAAATGGTAAAAAAAGTTAAAAACAGTGGATGTCCAAAGGGACTTAGGGGTTCAGGTACACAGATCATTGAAGTGTCATGAACAGGTGCAGAAAATAATCAAGAAGACTAATGGAATGCTAGCCTTTATATCTAGAGGACTAGAGTACAAGGGGGCAGAAGTTATGCTGCAGCTATACAAAACCCTGGTTGGACCGCACCTGGAGCACTGTGAGCAGTTCTGGGCACCGCACCTTCGGAAGGACATATTGGCCTTGGAGGGAGTGCAGCGTAGGTTTACTGGAATGATACCCAGATTACAAGGGTTAAGTTACGAGGAGAGATTACACAAATTGGGGTTGTATTCTCTCGAGTTTCGAAGGTTATGGGGTGATCTGATCGAAGTTTGTAAGATATTAAGGGGAACAGATACGATGGATAGAAACTATTTCCGCTGGTTGGGGATTTCAGGAGTAGGGGGCACAGTCTAAAAATTAGAGCCAGACCTTTCAGGAGTGAGATCAGAAAACATTTCTACACACAAAGGGTGGTAGAAGTTTGGAACTCTCTTCCGCAAACAGCAATTGATACTAGCTCAATTGCTAAATTTAAATGTGAGATAGTTAGTTTTTTGGCAACCAAAGGAATTCAGGATATGGGCCAAAAGCAGGTACATGGAGTTCGATCACAGATCAGTCATTATCTTATCAAATGGCGGAGCAGGCACGAGGGGCTGAATGGCCTACTCCTGTTCCTATGTGTTCAAAATCATCAACGGTTTTGACAGAGTAAATAAGGAGAAACTGTTTCCAATGGCAGCAGGGTCGGTAACCAGAAAAAGAACCAAAGGCGACATGAGGAAACTTTTTTTTTACGCAGTGAGTTGTAATGATCTGGAATGCACTGCCTGAAAGGGCGGTGGAAGCAGATTGAATCGTGACTTTCAAAAGGGAATTGGATAAATACTAGAAGGGAAAAAAATTACAGAGCTATAGGGAAAGAGCAGGGGTGTGGGACTAATTGGATATCTCTTTCAAAGAGCCTGCACAGGCATGATGGGCCAAATGGCCTCCTCCAGTGCCATATTTACTATGATACCCCAAATTAGCACATCCTCCGAGGCCCACAAAGCATCTCCCATCTAATTATTTTATGTAGGCAAATCAGCAGTGATTTATGCATCGCAAGGTCCTACTAAAAGCAAGTGATTGCATGATCAGATAATAAGAACATAAGAAATAGGAGCAGGGGTAGGCCATCCTGCCCCTCGAGCCTGCTCCGTCATTCAACAAGATGATGGCTGATCTTCTATCTCAACCCCATTTTCCTGCACCATCCCCATATCCCTTGATGCCTTTAATATCTAGAAATCTATCGATCTCTGTTTTGAATGTACTCAATGACTGAGCCTCCACAGCCCTCTGGGGTAGAGAATTCCAAAGATTCACCGCACTCTGAGTGAAGAAATTTCTCCTCATCTCAGTCCTAAATGGCCTACCCCTCATTCTGAGACTGTGACCCCTGGTTCTGGACTCCCCACCCAGGGGAAACATCCTCCCTGCATCTACCCTGTCGAGCCCTGTAAGAATGTTGTCTGTTTCAATGAGATCCCCTCTCATTCTTCTAAACTCTAGAGAATACAGGCCGAGTCTACTCAATCTCTCCTCATACGACAGTCCTGCCATCCCAGGAATCAGTCTGGTGAACCTTCGTTGCACTCCTCTATGGCAAGTATATCCTCTCTTAGGTAAGGAGACCAAAATTGTACACAATACTCCAGGTGCAGTCTCACCAAGGCCCTGTATAATTGCAGTAAGACATCATTACTCCTGTATTCAAATCCTCTTGTAATAAAGGCCAACATACTATGTGCCTTCCTAATTGCTTGCTGCACCTGCGTGTTAGCCTTCAGTGACTCATGTACAAGGACACCCAGGTCCCTTTGAACATCAACATTTCCCAATCCCTCACCATTTAAAAAATACTCTGTATTTCTGTTTTTCCTACCAAAGTGGATAACTTCACATTTTTCCACATTATATTCCATCTGCCATGTTCTTGCCCACTCACTTAGCCTGTCTATATCCCCTTGAAGCCTCTTTGCATCCTCCTCACAACTCAATCCCACCCAGTTTTGTTTTATCAGCAAACTTGGAAATATTACATTTGGTTCCTTCATCCAAATCATTGATATATATTGTGAATAGCTGGGGCCCAAGCACCGATCCCTACGCTACCCCACTAGTCACAGTCTGCCAACCTGAAAAAGACCCATTTATTCCTACTCTCTGTCTTAGTACAATTGTACAGGGCTTTGGTGAGACCTCACCTGGAGTACCGTGTACAGTTTTGATCTTCTTATCTAAGGAAGGATATACCTGCCTCAGAGGTGGTACAACGAAGGTTCACTGGATTAATTCCTGGGATGAGAGGGTTGTCCTATGAGGAGAGTTTGAGTAGAATGGGCCTATACTCTCTGGAGTTTAGAAGAATGTGTTGATCTCATTGAAACATATAAAATTCTGAGGGGGCTTGACAGGATAGATGCTGAGAGATTGTTTCCCCTGGCTGGAGAGTCTAGAACTAGGGGGCATGGTCTCAGGATAAGGGGTCGGACATTTAAGACTGAGATGAGGAGGAATTTCTTCACTCAGAGGGCTGTGAATCTTTGGAATTCTCTACCCCAAAGGGCTGTGGATGCTGAGTCATTGAGTATATTCAAAGCTGAGATCGATAGATTTTTGGACTCCAGGGGAATCATGGGATATGGGGATCGGGCAGGAAAGTGGAGTTGAGGTTGAAGATCAGCCATGATCTGATTGAATGGTGGAGCAGGCTCGAGGGGCCGAATGGCCTACTCCTGCTCCTATTTCTTATGTTCTTATCGTTACGCAGGCTCTCATCATTCTGAATTGTCACTGAACTTTCTCCTAAGGCCAGTTGCATGGAACTGATCAGCACTGTATCATTATGGCAGTACTTCTTTGCTTTTATGTTCCAAACCTTTTGTGATATAGCCCATCATCCTATTAGCTTTGTGAACACTTTTACATGCCTGTGAGGCAACTTTTAAATGACATGTACCTGGACCTATAAATCCCTTTGTGGGGGTTCAGTGCTTCCCCATTTAGATTTCTACCTCACATTAAACTGCATCTACCAGCATTCCATCTTCTCACTTCATCGAAGGAAGTCCATTTGCAGTTTTCTGCTCCACTATTCCCCATTCATTGTACGTCCTAAATTAGCATTATTGCAAACTTGGATACTTCTAAACCCAAGAAAGAAAATCTAAGTTGGGGCCCCAGCCCTGATCCCGGAAGGACAGCATATATCACTGGCCGACAGTCTGAGAATGTCCTTTTTATCCAATCTCATTTCCAATCCATGTCATGAAACTACCTCCAATTCCATACATCTCTAATTTAACTAGCAGTCTTTGACTAGAACTTTACTAAATGCTCTGAGTACGTCCATTGAATTGCATCCTCTATCCACCACCTCAACGATTGAGTCAAAGAACTCTTAGGTTAGGCATGCCTTAACTTTCACAAATCTATGCTGACTCTCCCAAATCAACTTATACCTTTCTAATGCTCATTTACACTGTCCTCAACAATGAATTCGAGTGATTTTTCCTACTGTTGCCCAGCAATTGTTTGGTTTCGTCCTTTCTCCTTTCTTGAATAAAGCTGTTAACCATTGCTACCTTCTAGTGAGCTTTGGAAGATTAGAATTAATGCAACCTGAATTTCCTCACCTATTTAATATCCATCGGTGGAAACAATCTGGGCCAGAATATTTGTCCAACTTTAATCACACTATTTTATTCATTATTATTTTTATGTTTATACTAATCCCTGAGAGTCTTTTTCAAACACCCTTTTAACCTTCCTCGTCATAGTAGGTACAGCACAGGAGAAGGCCATTCTGCCCATTGTGCCTATGCCACTCTTTGAAAGAGCTATCCTATTAGTCCTGTTCCCTTGCTCTTTCCCGAGAGCCCTGCATTTTGTTTTCCTTCAAGTATTTATCTAATTTTGTTGCTTTTTATACTCCTTCCAATTCTAATTCTTACTACTGTTCATCATATCCTTTTGTCCTAATCACTCTTGCAGACTATGGTATCTCTCTCCCTGAAACAGCTCTCCCCTTAGTCCCACTGCCGGTCCGTTCCACATATCACTATACTTTTTTAAAAATCCACATGCTTTTTAAAAGTTATTGCGGATTCTGCTTCGACAACTTTCTGATCGGGCACTCTGTGCTTGACGACTCTCAGCACAAAAAAATTAGCCCTAACCTCTTCCTTCATTTTTTTGCTGATGATCTTAAATTTATGCACCTAGTTACCAACTCACCAACAACTGAAAATAGTTTTTCTATATTATCTTATTAAACTCTTGATAATTTTGAACACCTCTGTCAGATCCCACCCTCATACCCTTCATTCTTCTACAAACACTAAAACCAAAAGGAGGATATAGAGAGATAAAGAGCACTAGGTGAGGCTCAAAGCATAGTTTTTTTTAATTCATTCACGGGATGTAGGCGTCGCTGGCAAGGCCGGCATTTATTGCCCATCCCTAATTGCCCTTGAGAAGGTGGTTGTGAGCCACCTTCTTCAACCGCTGCAGTCCGTGTGGTGAAGGTTCTCCCATAGTGCTATTAGGAAGGGAGTTCCAGGATTTTGACCCAGCGATGATGAAGGAATGGCGATATATTTCCAAGTTGGGATGGTGTGTGACTTGGAGGGGAACGTGCAGGTGGTGTTATTCCCATGTGCAGCTTTGGGAGGTGCTGTCGAAGAAGCCTTGGCTAATTACCACCTACCGTCCTCCCACAGCTGATGAATCAGTCCTCCTCCATGTTGAACACCACTTGGAGGAAGCACTGAGGGCAGCAAGGGCACAAAATGTACTCTGGGTGGGGGACTTCAATGTCCATCACCAAGAGTGGCTCGGTAGCACCACTACTGACCGAGCTGGCCGAGTCCTGAAGGACATAGCTGCAAGACTGGGTCTGCGGCAGGTGGTGAGCGAACCAACACGAGGGAAAAACTTACTTGACCTCGTCCTCACCAATCTACCTGTCGCAAATGCATCTGTCCATGACAGTATTGGTGGGAGTGACCACCGCACAGTCCTCGTGGAGATAAAATCCCGTCTTCGCACTGAGGACACCATCCAACGTGTTGTGTGGCACTATCACCGTGCTAAATGGGATAGATTCAGAACAGATCTAGCAGCTCAAAACTGGGCATCCATGAGGCGCTGTGGGCCATCAGCAGCAGCAGAATTGTATTCCAGCACAATCTGTAACCTCATGGCCCGGCATATTCCTCACTCTACCATTACCAACAAGCCAGGGGATCAACCCTGGTTCAATGAGGAGTGTAGAAGAGCATGCCAGGAGCAGCACCAGGCGTACCTAAAAATGAGGTGCCAACCTGGTGAAGCTACAACTCAGGACTACATGCATGCTAAACAGCGGAAGCAACATGCTATAGACAGAGCTAAGCGATTCCACAACCAACGGATCAGATCAAAGCTCTGCAGTCCTGCCACATCCAGTCGTGAATGGTGGTGGACAATTAAACAACTAACGGGAGGAGGAGGCTCTGCAAACATCCCCATTCTCAATGATGGCGGAGTCCAGCACGTGAGTGCAAAAGACAAGGCTGAAGCGTTTGCAACCATCTTCAGCCAGAAGTGCCGAGTGGATAATCCATCTCAGCCTCCTCCCGATATCCCCACCATCACGGAAGCCAGTCTTCGGCCAATTCGATTCACTCCACGTGATATCAAGAAACGGCTGAGTGCACTGGATACAGCAAAGGCTATGGGCCCCGACAACATCCCAGCTGTAGTGCTGAAGACTTGTGCTCCAGAACTAGCTGCGCCTCTAGCCAAGCTGTTCCAGTACAGCTACAACACTGGCATCCACCCGACAATGAGGAAAATTGCCCAGGTACGTCCTGTCCACAAAAAGCAGGACAAATCCAATCCGGCCAATTACCGCCCCATCAGTCTACTCTCAATCATCAGCAAAGTGATGGAAGGTGTCGTCGACAGTGCTATCAAGCGGCACTTACTCACCAATAACCTGCTCACCGATGCTCAGTTTGGGTTCCGCCAGGACCACTCGGCTCCAGACCTCATTACAGCCTTGGTCCAAACATGGACAAAAGAGCTGAATTCCAGAGGTGAGGTGAGAGTGACTGCCCTTGACATCAAGGCAGCATTTGACCGAGTGTGGCACCAAGGAGCCCTAGTAAAATTGAAGTCAATGGGAATCAGGGGGAAAACTCTCCAGTGGCTGGAGTCATACTTAGCACAAAGGAAGATGGTAGTGGTTGTTGGAGGCCAATCATCTCAGCCCCAGGGCATTGCTGCAGGAGTTCCTCAGGGCAGTGTCCTAGGCCCAACCATCTTCAGCTGCTTCATCAATGACCTTCCCTCCATCATAAGGTCAGAAATGGGGATGTTCGCTGATGACTGCACAGTGTTCAGTTCCATTCGCAAACCCCTCAGATAATGAAGCAGTCCGAGCCTGCATGCAGCAAGACCTGGACAACATCCAGGCTTGGGCTGATAAGTGGCAAGTAACATTCGCGCCAGATAAGTGCCAGGCAATGACCATCTCCAACAAGAGAGGGTCTAACCACCTCCCCTTGACATTCAACGGCATTACCATCGCCGAATCCCCCACCATCAACATCCTGGGGGTCACCATTGACCAGAAACTTAACTGGACCAGCCATATAAATACTGTGGCTACGAGAGCAGGTCAGAGGCTGGGTATTCTGCGGCGAGTGACTCACCTCCTGACTCCCCAAAGCCTTTCCACCATCTACAAGGCACAAGTCAGGAGTGTGATGGAATACTCTCCACTTGCCTGGATGAGCGCAGCTCCAACAAAACTCAAGAAGCTCGACACCATCCAAGATAAAGCAGCCCGCTTGATTGGCACCCCATCCACCACCCTAAACATTCACTCCCTTCACCACCGGCGCACTGTGGCTGCAGTGTGCACCATCCACAGGATGCACTGCAGCAACTCGCCAAGGCTTCTTCGACAGCACCTCCCAAACCCGCGACCTCTACCACCTAGAAGGACAAGGGCAGCAGGCGCATGGGAACAACACCACCTGCACGTTCCCCTCCAAGTCACACACCATCCCGACTTGGAAATATATCGCCGTTCCTTCATTGTCGCTGGGTCAAAATCCTGGAACTCCCTTCCTAACAGCACTGTGGGAGAACCGTCACCACACGGACTGCAGCGGTTCAAGAAGGCGGCTCACCACCACCTTCTCGAGGGCAATTAGGGATGGGCAATAAATGCCGGCCTTGCCAGCGACGCCCACATCCCGTGAACGAATAAAAAAAAAAAAAAAAGTTGCTGCAGTGCATCTTGCAGATGGTACACACTGCAGCCACTGTGTACCGGTGGTGAAGGGAGTGAATGTTTAGGGTGGTGGATGGGGTGCCAATCAAGCGGGCTGCTTTGTCCTCAATGGTGTCGAGCTTCTTAAGTGTTGTTGGAGCTGCACTCATCCAGGCAAGTGGAGAGTATTCCATCACACTCCTGACTTCTGCCTTGTAGATGGTGGATAGGCTTTGGGGAGTCAGGAGGTGAGTCACTTGCTGCAGAATACCCAGCCTCTGACCTGCTCTTGTAGCCACAGTATTTATGTGGCTGGTCCAGTTAAGTTTTTGGTCAATGGTGATCCCTAGGATATTGATGGTGGGGGATTCGACGATGGTAATGCCATTCAATGTCATGGGGAGGTGGTTAGACGCTCTCTTGTTGGGGATGGTCATTGCCTGGCACTTGTTTGATGCGAATGTTACTTGCGACTTATCAGCACAAGCCTGGATGTTGTCCAGGTCTTGCTACATGCAGGCACGGACTGCTTCATTATCTGAGGAGTTGCAAATGGAACTGAACACTGTGCAGTCATCAGCGAACATCCCCATTTCTGACCTTATGATGGAGGGCAGGTCATTGAAGCAGCAGCTGAAGATGGTTGGGCTTAAGACACTTCTCTGAGGAACTCCTGCAGCAATGTCTGGGGCTGAGATGATTGGCCTCCAACAACCACTACCATCTTCCTTTGTGCTAGGAATGACTCCAGCCACTGGAGAGTTTTCCCCGATTCCCATTGACTTCAGACTTACGAGGGCTCCTTGGTGCCATACTCGGTCAAATGCTGCCTTGATGTCCAGGGCGGTCACTCTCACCTCACCTCTGGAATTCAGCTCTTTTGTCCATGTTTGGACCAAGGCTGTAATGAGGTCTCGAGCCGAGTGGAACCCAAACTGAGCATCGATGAGCAGGTTATTGGTGAGTAAGTGCCGCTTGATAGCACTGTCGACGACACCTTCCATCACTTTGATGATGATCGAGAGTAGACTGATGGGGCGGTAATTGGCCGGATTGGATTTGTCCTGCTTTTTGTGGACAGGACATACCTGGGCAATTTTCCACATTGTCGGGTAGATGCCAGTGTTGTCGCTGTACTGGAGCAGTTTGGCTTGAGGTAGTGCACAACACCGGACCTGATCTATTGATGGTTAATCAAATGGTTTACTAGTGAGAAAGTTAACACTTACCTAATGTAGTAAAGTCCATGTCCTCCAGATATTCCAGGATATTTTCCACTGTGGCTGTGAATCGTTTGAATGTTGACGAATCCATCATTTCTGTAACACAGTAACAGGTGTGCGTGTGAAAAGATTGTGTTGCAAGAATCATTTGGTTAAAAAACTCTTTTCCTTCAGTTGTCAAAAATTGCAGTCAGCTAAGTACATGGTGGTCAAGTAGCAATTTTAGTGACAAGTAATGCAGACTTGTGTCATGGACTCTTGTGTTTTAAGACCTCAATTGATGTAACGTATCCAAGTTTGCTGAAGATACAAAGTTAGGTGGGAAAGTAAGCTGTGAGGAGGAAGCAAAGAGTCTGCAAAGGGATATAGACAGGTTAAGTGAGTGGGCAAGAAGGTGGCAGATGGAGTATAATGTGGGGAAATGTGAGGTTATTCACCTTGGTAGGGAGATTAGGAAAACAGAATATTTTTTAAATGGTGAGAAACTATTAAATGTTGGTGTTCAGAGACACTTGGGTGTCCTCATACAAGAAACACAAAAAGTTACGATGCAGGTACAGCAATTAGGGAGGCAAATAGCATGTTGGCCTTTATTGCAAGGGGGTTGGAGTACAAGAGTAAGGAAGTCTTACTACAATTGTACAGATCCTTAGTGAAACCTCACCTGGAGTACTGCGTACAGTTTTGGTCTCCTTATCTAAGGAAGGATATACTTGCCTTAGAGGTGGTGCAACGAAGGTTCACTAGATTAATTCCTGGGATGAGAGGGTTGTCCTGTGAGGAGAGGTTGAGTAGAATGGGCCTATACTCTCTGGAGTTTAGAAGAATGAGAGGTGATCTCATTGAAACATAAGATTCTGAGGGGGGCTTGACAGGGTAGATGCTGAGAGTTTGTTTCCCCTGGCTGGAGAGTCTGGAACCAGGGGGCATAGTCGCAGGCTGCTAAGATTCTAGACTTGGGCAAGGCCGACTTCAATGGGATGAGACAGAGACTGTCCACAGTAAACTGGGCAAATCTGTTAATGGGTAAAACGACTGATGATCAGTGGGAAATGATTAAAGAAACATTTAACGTGATATAGAATCGGTTTATACCCCAGAGGGGAAGAACTCTATTTGCCAAAAAGAACAGCCATGGACAACTAAGGAGGTAAGGGACAGTATAAGACATAAGGAAAGGGCACACAAAAAGGCAAAAAATGGCACAGATCCTGGCGAATGGAAAAGATACAAAGATCAACAAAGGGTCACAAAACAGATAGTAAAAGCTACAAAAAGAGAGTATGAAAAGAAACTTGCAAGGAATATCAAAACCAATACGAAGAACTTTTATAGTTATATTAGGAAAAAGAGGGTGGTCAGGAGCAGTGTTGGCTCCTTAAAAACTGAAAGTGGGGATATTGTCATTGACAATGGGGAAATGGCGGACATGTTAAACAATTACTTTGCATCAGTATTTACAGTAGAAAAAGATAGCATGCCGGCAATCCCAAGGAAACTTATATTGAATCGGGGACAGGGACTCGATAAAATTAACATAATTAAAGCAACAGTAATGAAGAAAATAATAGCACTAAAGAGTGACAAAACCCCAGGACCAGATGGTTTCCATCCCAGGGTTTTAAAGGAAGTAGGTGAGCACATTGCGGATGCCCGAACTATAATCTTTCAATGTTCTCTAGATTGGAAAATTGCAAATGTCCCTCCGCTTTTTAAGAAAGGAGAGAGAGGGAAACCGGGGAATGATAGACCAGTTAGCCTAACATCTGTTGTGGGGAAAATGCTGGAGTCTATAATTAAGGATAGGGTGACTGAACACCTCGAGAATTTTCAGTTAATCAGAGAGAGCCAGCATGGATTTGTGAAAGGTCGGTCGTGCCTGACAAACCTGATCGAATTTTTTGAAGAGGTGACTAAAGAAGTGGACAGGGGAATGTCAATGGATGTTATTTATATGGACTTCCAGAAGGCATTTGATAAGGTCCCGCTTAAGAGACTGTTAGCTAAGATGGAAGCCCATGGAATCGAGGGAAAAGTACGGACTTGGTTAGGAATGCGAAAGGCGACAGAGAGTAGGGATAATGGGTAGGTACTCACATTGGCAGGATGTGACTCGTGGAGTCCCGCAGGGATCTGTCTTGGGGCCTCAATTATTCACAATATTTATTAATGACTTAGATGAAGGCATAGAAAGTCTCATATCTAAGTTTGCCGATGACACAAAGATTGGTGGCATTGTTAGCAGTGTAGATGAAAACATAAAATTACAAAGCAATATTGATAGATTAGGTGAATGAGCAAAACTGTGGCAAATGGAATTCAATGTAGACAAATGTGAGGTCATCCACTTTGGATCAAAAAAGGATAGAACAGGGTACTTTCTAAATGGTAAAAAGTTAAAAACAGTGGATGTCCAAAGGGACTTCGGGGTTCAGGTACATAGATCATTGAAGTGTCCTGAACAGGTAGCAGAAAATAATCAAGATTGCGAATGGAATGCTGGCCTTTACATCCAGAGGACGAGAGTACAAGGGGGCAGAAGTTATGCTGCAGCGATACAAAACCCTGGTTAGACTGCACCTGGAGTACTGTGAGCAGTTCTGGGCACCGCACCTTCGGAAGGACACATTGGCCTTGGAGGGAGTGCAGTGTAGGTTTACGAGAATGATACCCGGACTTCAAGGGTTAAGTTACGAGGAGAGATTACACAAATCGGGGTTATATTCTCTGGAGTTTAGAAGGTTAAGGGGTGATCTGATTGAAGTTTATAAGATATTAAGGGGAACGGATAGGGTGGATAGAGAGAAACTATTTCCGCTGGTTGGGGATTTTAGGAGTAGGGGGCACGGTCTAAAAATTAGAGCCAGACCTTTCAGGAGTGAGATTAGAAAACATTTCTACACACAAAGGGTGGGAGAAGTTTGGAATCATAGAATCATAGAAGTTGACAACATGGAAACAGGCCCTTCGGCCCAACATGTCCATGTCGCCCAGTTTATACCACTAAGCTAGTCCCAATTGCCTGCACTTGGCCCATATCCCTCTATACCCATCTTACCCACGTAACTGTCCAAATGCTTTTTAAAAGACAAAATTGTACCCGCCTCTACTACTGCCTCTGGCAGCTCGTTCCAGACACTCACCACCCTTTGAGTGAAAAAATTGCCCCTCTGGACCCTTTTGTATCTCTCCCCTCTCACCTGAAATCTATGTCCCCTCGTTATAGACTCCCCTACCTTTGGGAAAAGATTTTGACTATCGACCTTATCTATGCCCCTCATTATTTTATAGACTTCTATAAGATCACCCTGAAACCTCCTCCTCTCCAGGGAAAAAAGTCCCAGTCTATCCAACCTCTCCCTATAAGTCAAACCATCAAGTCCCGGTAGCATCCTAGTAAATCTTTTCTGCACTCTTTCTAGTTTAATAATATCCTTTCTATAATAGGGTGACCAGAACTGTACACAGTATTCCAAGTGTGGCCTTACTAATGTCTTGTACAACTTCAACAAGACATCCCAACTCCTGTATTCAATGTTCTGACCGCAACCAGCAATTGATACTAGCTCATAGAGTCATAGAGAGTCATAGAGTCATACAGCACGGATAGAGGCCCTTCGGCCCATCGTGTCCGCGCCGGCCATCAGCCCTGTCTACTCTAATCCCATATTCCAGCATTTGGTCCGTAGCCTTGTATGCTATGGCATTTCAAGTGCTCATCCAAATGCTTCTTGAATGTTGTGAGGGTTCCTGCCTCCACAACCCTTTCAGGCAGTGAGTTCCAGACTCCAACCACCCTCTGGGTGAAAAAGTTCTTTCTCAAATCCCCTCTAAACCTCCCGCCTTTTACCTTGAATCTATGCCCCCTTGTTATAGAACCCTCAACGAAGGGAAAAAGCTCCTTAGTATCCATCCTATCTGTGCCCCTCATAATTTTGTACACTTCAATCATGTCCCCCCTCAGCCTCCTCTGCTCCAAGGAAAACAAACCCAATCTTCCCAGTCTCTCTTCATAGCTGAAGCGCTCCAGCCCTGGTAACATCCTGGTGAATCTCCTCTGCACCCTCTCCAAAGCGATCACATCCTTCCTGTAGTGTGGCGACCAGAACTGCACACAGTACTCCAGCTGTGGCCTAACCAGTGTTTTATACAGCTCCATCATAACCTCCTTGCTCTTATATTCTATGCCTCGGCTAATAAAGGCAAGTATCCCATATGCCTCCTTTACCAACTTATCGACCTGTTCCGCCGCCTTCAGGGATTTGTGAACTTGCACACCAAGATCCCTCTGACCCTCTGTCTTGCGCAGGGTCCTCCCATTCATTGTGTATTCCCTTGCCTCGCATCAAGGATGTCTCGGAGCGGCTACAGAACATTTTGGAGGGGGAGGGCGAACAGCCAGCTGTCGTGGTGCACATAGGCACCAACGATATAGGTAAAAAAGGGGATGAGGTCCTAAAAGCAGAATATAGGGAGTTAGGAGGTAAATTAAAAAATAGGACCTCAAAGGTAGTAATCTCAGGATTGCTGCCAGTGCCACGTGCTAGTCAGAGTAGAAATAGGAGGATATTTCAAATGAATACGTGGCGAGAGGAATGGTGCAAGGGGGAGGGATTCAAATTCCTGGGACACTGGAAACGGTTCTGGGGGAGGTGGGACCAGTACAAACCGGATGGTCTGCACCTGGGCAGGGCCGGGACCGCTGTCCTAGGAGGAGTGTTTGCTAGTGCTGTTGGGGAGGGTTTAAACTAAAGTGGCAGGGGGTTGGGAACCTGAGCAGGGAGAGAGAGGAAAGCGTAACAGGAAGGGACAGAAGGTATGGAGTAATAGGTAAAGTGTTAAAAAAGGAAAAAGCAGGAACTAAGCGTCACAAAACAGATTTGAAAGTTCTTTATCTGAATGCACGTAGCATTCGTAATAAAATGGACGAGTTAACGGCACAAATAACTACGTATGGGTATGATCTTGTGGCCATTACAGAAACATGGCTGCAGGGTGACAACGACTGGGAATTAAATATGCCAGGGTATTTAACAATCAGGAAGGACAGGCAGGAAGGAAGGGGAGGTGGGGTGGCTATGTTAATAAAGGAAGGAATCACTGTAATACAGAGAAATGATATTGGGACAAAGCATCAAGATAATGAAACAGTTTGGGTGGAGATAAGGAATAATAAGGGAAAAAAAACATTAGTGGGCGTAGTATATAGGCCTCCTAATAGTTGCAACTCTGCTGGAAGAAGTATTAATCAGGAGATAGTCGGGGCATGTAATAAGGGAACAGCCATAATTATGGGGGATTTTAATTATCATATTAACTGGACAAATCAAATTGGGCAGAGCAGCCTTGAGGACGAGTTCATTGAGTGCATCAGGGATGGATTTCTTGAGCAGTATGTAACTGATCCTACAAGGGGGCAGGCAACCTTGGACCTGGTCCTGTGTAATGAGTCAGGATTAATTAATAATGTCCTAGTTAAGGATCCCCTTGGAACGAGCGACCACAACATGGTTGAATTCCATATCCAATTAGAGGGTGAGAAGTTTGATTCTCAAACAAGCGTACTGAGCTTGAATAAAGGAGACTATGATGGTATGAGAGCGGAATTGATTAAAGTGGACTGGGAAAATAGATTAAAGGGTAAGACGGTACATGAGCAGTGGTGTTCATTTAGGGAGTTATTTTACAACTTTCAAAATAAATATATTCCACTGAGGAAAAAAGGGTGTAAAAGAAATGACAGCCATCCGTGGCTAAGTAAAGAAATCAAGGATAGTATCCGACTAAAAACAAGGACATATAAGGTAGCCAAACTTAGTGGGAGGATAGAAGATTGGGAATTCTTCAAAAGACAGCAAAAAGTAACGAAAGGATTGATTAAGAAAGGGAAGTTAGATTATGAAAAGAAATTAGCAAAAAATATAAAAACAGATAGCAAGAGTTTCTACAGTTATATAAAAAGAAAAAGGGTGGCTAAGGCAAACATAGGTCCCTTAGAGGATGAGACCGGGAAATTAATGGTGGGAAACATGGAGATGGCAAAAATGCTGAACAAATATTTTGTTTCAGTCTTTACAGTAGAGGACACTAAGAATATCCCAACACTGGACAAACAGGGGACTCTCGGGGGGGAGGAGCTAAATACGATTAAAATCACTCAGGAGATGGTACTCAGTAAAATAATGGGACTCAAGGCGGATAAATCCCCTGGACCTGATGGCTTCCATCCTAGGGTCTTGAGGGAAGTGGCAGTAGGGATTGTGGATGCTTTGGTGATAGTTTTCCAAAATTCCCTGGACTCAGGAGAGGTCCCGGCAGATTGGAAAACTGCTAATGTAACACCGTTATTTAAAAAGGGTAGTAGGCAGAAGGCTGGAAATTATAGGCCAGTTAGCTTAACATCTGTGGTGGGTAAAATTTTGGAGTCTATTATTAAGGAGACAGTAACGGAACATTTAGATAAGCATAATTTAATAGGACAAAGTCAGCATGGCTTTATGAAGGGGAAGTCATGTCTGACAAATTTGCTTGAGTTCTTCGAGGATATAACGTATAGGGTGGATAAAGGGGAACCAGTGGACGTAGTGTATTTAGACTTCCAGAAGGCATTCGACAAGGTGCCACATAAAAGATTATTACTTAAGATAAAAAATCACGGGATTGGGGGTAATATTCTGGCATGGGTGGAGGATTGGTTATCGAACAGGAAGCAGAGAGTTGGGATAAATGGTTCATTTTCGGACTGGCAACCAGTAACCAGTGGTGTTCCACAGGGGTCGGTGCTGGGTCCCCAACTCTTTACAATCTATATTAACGATTTGGAGGAGGGGACCGAGTGCAACATATCAAAATTTGCAGATGATACAAAGATGGGAGGGAAAGTAGAGAGTGAGGAGGACATAAAAAACCTGCAAGGGGATATAGACAGGCTGGGTGAGTGGGCGGAGATTTGGCAGATGCAATATAATATTGGAAAATGTGAGGTTATGCACTTTGGCAGGAAAAATCAGAGAGCAAGTTATTTTCTTAATGGCGAGAGAATGGAAAGTACTGCAGTACAAAGGGATCTGGGGGTCCGAGTGCAAGAAAATCAAAAAGTTGGTATGCAGGTGCAGCAGGTGATCAAGAAAGCCAACGGAATGTTGGCTTTTATTGCTAGGGGGATAGAATATAAAAACAAGGAGGTATTGCTGCAGTTATATAAGGTATTGGTGAGACCGCACCTGGAATACTGCATACAGTTTTGGTCTCCATACTTAAGAAAAGACATACTTGCTCTCGAGGCAGTACAAAGAAGGTTCACTCGGTTAATCCCGGGGATGAGGGGGCGGACATATGAGGAGAGGTTGAGTAGATTGGGACTCTACTCATTGGAGTTCAGAAGAATGAGAGGCGATCTTATTGAAACATATAAGATTGTGAAGGGTCTTGATCGGGTGGATGCAGTAAGGATGTTCCCAAAGATGGGTGAAACTAGAACTAGGGGGCATAATCTTAGAATAAGGGGCTGCTCTTTCAAAACTGAGATGAGGAGAAACTTCTTCACTCAGAGGGTGGTAGGTCTGTGGAATTTGCTGCCCCAGGAAGCTGTGGAAGCTACATCATTAGATAAATTTAAAACAGAAATAGACAGTTTCCTAGAAGTAAAGGGAATTAGGGGTTATGGGGAGCGGGCAGGAAATTGGACATGAAGCTGAGTTCGGATCGGTCAATGCCCTGTGGGTGGCGGAGAGGGCCCAGGGGCTATGTGGCCGGGTCCTGCTCCGACTTCTTGTGTTCTTTAGATTTGTGGTTGGGATCAGATCAGCCATGATCTTATTGAATGGCGGAGCAGGCTCGAGGGGCCGATTGGCCTACTCCTGCTCCAATTTCTTATGTTCTTATGTTTTCCGGGTTAAATTCCATTTGCCACTGTTCCGCCCATCTGACCAACCCATCTATATCGTCCTGCAGACTGAGGCTATCCTCCTCACTATTTACCACCCTACCAATCTTTGTATCATCAGCGAACTTACTGATCATACCTTTTTAGCTCAATTGCTAAATTTAAATCTGAGATAGATAGCTTTTTGGCAACCAAAGGTATTAAGGGATATGGGCCAAAGGCAGGTATATGGGATATGGGCCAAAGGCAGGTATATGGAGTTAGGTCACAGATCAGCCATGATCTTATCAAATGGCGGAGCAGGCACGAGGGGCTGAATGGCCTACTCCTGTTCCTATGTTCCTAGGATAAGGGGTCGGACATTGAAGACTGAGCTGAGGAAGAATTTCTTCATGCAGAGGGTTGTGAATCTTTGGAATTCTCTACCCCAGAGGGCTGTGGATGCTGAGTCAATGAGTATATTCAAGGCAGAGATAGATAGATTTTTGGACTCTAGGGGAAATCAAGGGATATGGGGATCGGGCGGTAAAGTGGAGTTGAGGTTGAAGATCAGCCATGATCTGACTGAATGGCGGAGCAGACTCGAGGGGTCGTATGGCTTACTCCTGCTCCTATTTCTTATGAGAGATCACTCTTTTCTTCCATTAAAACTGCCTAGTAATCATTCCATTCTGGAGTAAATAAGGCACCAAGGTCTGATACAGTTGCCACATCACAGTCTGCTAACCTCCTTGTATGTACAGATAAAATGAGCACCCCTCTCAAACAGAATTCAAAATTAGGCAAATTAAAAAAATGTTCCATCTACTGACTCCACCTCCTGACTCCCCAAAGCCTTTCCACCATCTACAAGGCACAATTGTAAACAATTTTACAACACCAAGTTATAGTCCAGCAATTTTATTTTAAATTCACAAGCTTTCGGAGGCTTCCCCCTTCGTCAGGTGAACGATGTGAACAAGGCACAAGTCAGGAGTGTGATGGAATACTCTCCACTTGCCTGGATGAGTGCAGCTCCAACAACACAAGAAGCTCGACACCATCCAGGACAAAGCAGCCCGCTTGATTGGCATCCCATCCACCACCCTAGACATTCACTCCCTTCACCATGGGCGCACCGTGGCTGCAGTGTGTACCATCCACAGGATGCACTGCAGCAACTCGCCAAGGCTTCTTCGACAGCACCTCCCAAAACCGCGACCTCTACCACCTAGAAGGATGTGAGCAGCAGACACATGGGAACAACACCACCTGCATGTTCCCCTCCAAGTCACACACCATCCCAACTTGGAAATATATCGCCGTTCCTTTATCGTCACTGGGTCAAAATCCTGGAACTCCCTTCCTAGCAGCATTGTGGGAGAACCTTCACCACACGGACTGCAGCGGTTCAAGAAGGCGGCTCACCACCACCTTCTCAAGGGCAATTAGGGATAGGCAATAAATGCTGGCCTCTCCAGGAACGCCCACATCCCATGAATGAATAAAAAAAAAATCTAACCTTAGGACTCCTGTGTTAATGGGGTGGGAAGAGAGAAAGCCAGCCAGTGTTTCTGCTCTCAGTCACTACGCAGTAACTTCTGTTGGTTTATCGGCCAGGGTACTGATCAGCCTTGGTTGTGAGGAACCACCTACCATCACCATCCCAAAAACCATGGGAAAATGGCCCATCAACATTCAAGAAAAGCTGTGGATAAAAGGCCAATGAAGCCCAGCCCTGGAGCACATCACCGCTCCCATCATGGCATTCAATTAACAGTTTGGATACTCCCAGTATTTTGCCTCTATTACTTACTTAGATTATATAGAGTGAGAAATGTTTGAGATAAAGAATTTTATCCTAAGTATTTAACAGGGAGACTAACATGGTGGGCACGACATTAGAAGAAAAGATCATAAAAGATAAAGACATTTAAAAAGGAAGAGGGGAGATAATTGATAAACTAATCAAACTCGGAGAGGATAAAACCTCTGGTCTGGATGGATTGCATCCGCCCATATTAAAAGAAGTTAGGGAAGAGATAGCAGAGGCACTATTACATATATATAAAAATTCATCAGGAAAGGGAATAGTGCCAAAGGACTGGCAGACAGATAATGTGCTTCCTATATTTAAAAAGGGAGATAGAACAAGTCCAGGGAACTATAGACCAATTAGATTAACGTCGGCAGTAGGAAAGATAATGGAATTCATACTCAAAGATGTAATAGAAAAACATCTAGAAACCAAACATATAATAAAGAGGACAGATTTCAAAAGGGGAAGTCATGCTTCACCAACCTTCTTGAATTCTTTGAAGAAATAACAGAAAGGGCAGACAAGGATATATTTGGATTTTCAAAAGGCCTCCAAGAAGGTACCACATAGTAGACTCATGACTAAGGTCAGAGCATATGGAGTCTGGGGACAGGTAGCAGAATGGATAGCAAGCTGGCTACAAAACAGAAAGAGAGTTGGGGTTACAGGGAGTTACTCATGTTATAAATTGGATAGCCAGAAGGTGAAGGATGGAATACTTGAGGGTGATTTTAAACCCCAAGAACAGGTGAGTTGGGGGCGGGTGGGAATTGAAAATAGTTGTTTTCTGGGTTGCGACTGCAACCCGGTTTTATTTCCGGGTTTAACGTCGGCACGGAAAAGTACAGGCTTCCCACTGGGAATGCAAAGTCTGAAAATTTTGCATAAACCTTTCATAAATTTGAAAACATCTATTAAATCCTATACGTCCTCCTATAATCTCCCTCAGTTGTCAGGTTTGCAATTTCACATCAGCAAACTTAATATGGTTCCCCTTATGCTAATACCCAAATAATCAAACAGATCCCTAATTTCCACCACTATCCACATCACACCAATCCAAAAAAACATCGATTTACCCATACTCTTCTGCTTTCCGACCCCTGACCAGCTCTCCACCGATGTGACTACACTCCCTTCAATAGCAAATGCCTTAATTTCCATATCAAATCTCTAATGTAGCACCCTATTAAATGTCTTCTGAAAATCCTCTTCACTTCCACAGATTATGTTAATCGAATTTTTGAGGCAAGCAGTCAAGCTCAACTTGCCATAAAACCATGAAAAGTTTACAGCAGAGCAGGGGATTCAGCCCATGGTGTCTGTGCCAGCTCTTTATCAGAGCAAAACTGATCCCACCGCCCGACTGACCCCATAGTCCCTAAAAGGAGTAAACTCTTTAAGGGAGTAACTAAAGAGCTTAATCTAAGGCAAGTCATGGCAGCAGAGCTCGCACCCGTGATATGCTCCTCCTGCACTATGTGGGAAGTCATGGACACTACCGGTGTCTCTGGCGACCATGTGTGCAGGAAGTGTGTCCAGCTGCAGCTACTGGCTAACTGTATTTCGGAGCTGGAGCTGCGGGTGGATTCACTGTGGAGCATCCGCGATGCTGAGATTATCGTGGACAGCACATTCAAGTGAGGTGGTCACACCACAGGTAAAGATTATGCAGGCAGAAAGGAAATGGGTGACCGCCAGGCAGAGTAAAAGGACGAGGCAGGTAGAGCAGGAGTCCCCTGGGGCCATCTCCCTCTCAAACAGATATTCCGCTTTGGATACTGTTGGGGCAAATGGCTTATCAGGGGAAAGCATCAAGAGTCAAGTTCGTGGCAGCACGGGTGGCTCTGCTGCACAGGAGGGGAGGAATAAGAATGGCAGGGCTATAGTGATAGGGGATTCAATTGTAAGACGAACAGATAAGCGTTTCTGCGGCCGCAAATGTGACTCCAGGATGGTGAACTGCCTCCCTGGTGCTAGGGTCAAGGATGTCACGGAGCAGTTGCAGGGCATTCTGGAGGGGGAGGGTGAAATGCCAGTAGTCGTGGTCCATATCGGTACCAATGACATAGGTTAAAAAGGGATGAGGTCCTGCAAGGTGAATTTAAGGAGTTAGGAGATAAATTAAAAAGCAGGACTTCAAAGGTAGTGATCTCAGAATTACTACCAGTGCCACATGCTAGTGAGTATAGGAACAGGAGAATAGACCAGATGAATGCGTGGCTGTAGGGATGGTGCAACAGGGAGGCATTTGGATTCCTGGGACATTGGGACCGGTTCTGGAGAAGGTGGGACCTGAACAATCGGGACGGGTTACACCTGAGCAGGACTGGGACCGATGTCCTCCCGGGGATTTTGCTAGTGCTGTTAGGGAAGGTATAAACTAGAATGGCAGGGGGATGGGAACCTGAGCAGGGAGACAGGAGGAGGGGGAGACAAGGATAGAAACAAAAGACAGGAAGGGAAGAAGCAATAGTGGAAGGCAGAGAAAACAAGGGTGAAAAACAAATAGGGCCATAGTGCAAAATAAAACTAAGATGACTGGCAATCTTGAAAAGACAAGTCTAAAGGCATTGTGCCTTAATGCGCGGAGCATTCGCAATAAGCTAGATGAATTAACAGCGCAGATAGATATTACCGATTATGATATAGTTGCGATTACGGAAACATGGCTGCAGGGTGACCAAGGATGGGAACTGAACATCCAGGTGTATTCAATATTTAGGAAGGACAGGCAAAAAGGGAAAGGAGGTGGGGTAGCGTTGTTAGTAAAGGAGGAAATCAATGCAATAGTGAGGAAAGATATTGACTCGCAAAATCACAATGTGGAATCTGTATGGGTGGAGCTAAGAAACACCAAGGGGCAGAAAACGTTGGTGGGGGTTGTCTATAGGCCCCCAAACAGTAGTGGAGATGTAGGGGAGGGCATTAAACAGAAAATGAGAGATGCATGCAAGAAGGGTACAACTATAATCATGGGTGACTTTAATCTACATATAGATTGGTCAAACCAAATTAGCAATAATACTGTGGGGGAGGAATTCCTGGAGTGTGTACGTGATGGTTTTCAAGACCAATACATTGAGGAACCAACGAGAGAACAGGCGATCCTAGACTGGGTATTGTGCAATGAGAAAGGATTAATTAACAATCCTGGTGTGTGAGGTCCCAAAGGGAAGAGTGACCATAACATGATAGAATTCCTCATTAAGATGGACAGTGAAGTAGTTGAATCCGAAACAAGGGTCCTGAATCTAAATAAAGGAAATTACGAAAGTATGAGGTGCGAATTGGCTATGATAGATTGTGGAACTTTACTAAAGGGGATGACAGTGGATAGGCAATGGCTAATATCTAAAGAACGTGTGCAGGAATTACAACTATTCATTCCTGTCTGGCGCAAAAATAAAACAGGAAAGATGGCTCAACCGTGGCTTACAAAAGAAATTAGGGATAGTATTAGATCCAAAGAGGAGGCATGTAAAATTACCAGAAAAAGCAGCAAGCCTAAGGATTGGGAGCAGTTCAGAATTCAGCAAAGGGGGACAAAGAGATTGATTAAGAGGGGAAAAATAGAGTATGAGAGTAAACTAGCAGGGAACATAAAAACTGACTGTAAAAGCTTCTTTAAATATGTCAAGAGAAAAAGATTAGTGAAGACAAATGTAGGTCCCTTACAGTCAGAAATGGGGGAAATTATAATGGGGAACAAAGAAATGGCAGAACAATTAAACACATACTTTGGTTCTGTCTTCACAAAGGAGGACACAAATAACCTGCCAGAAATGTTAGGGAACCAAGGGTCCAGTGAGAGGGAGGAACTGAAGGAAACCAGTATTAGTAAAAAAAATAGTGCTAGGGAAATTAATGGGGCTGAAGGCTGACAAATCCCCAGAGCCTGATAATCTCCATCCCAGAGTACTAAAGGAAGTGGCCCTGGAAATAGTGGATGCATTGATGATCATCTTCCAAAATTCTATGGACTCTGGGACAGTTCCTACAGATTGGAGGGTGGCAAATGTAATCCCACTATTTAAAAATGGAGGGAGAGAAAAAACAGGGAATTACAGACCAGTTAGCCTAACATCAGTAGTGGGGAAAATGCTAGAGGCTATTATTTTTTTTTTATTCGTTCACGGGATGTGGGCGTCGCTGGCGAGGCCAGCATTTATTGCCCCATCCCTAATTGCCCTCGAGAAGGTGGTGGTGAGCCGCCTTCTTGAACCGCTGCAGTCCGTGTGGTGACGGTTCTCCCACAGTGCTGTTAGGAAGGGAGTTCCAGGATTTTGACACAGGGACAATGAAGGAACGGCGATATATTTCCAAGTCGGGATGGTGTGTGACTTGGAGGGGAACGTGCAGGTGGTGTTGTTCCCATGTGCCTGCTGCTCTTGTCCTTTTAGGTGGTAGAGGTCGTGGTTTTGGGAGGTGCTGTCGAAGAAGCCTTGGCGAGTTGCTGCAGTGCATCCTGTGGATGGTACACACCGCAGCCACAGTGCACCGGTGGTGAAGGGAGTGAATGTTTAGGGTGGTGGATGGGGTGCCAATCAAGCGGGCTGCTTTGTCCTGGATGGTGTCGAGCTTCTTGAGTGTTGTTGGAGCTGCACTCATCCAGGCAAGTAGAGAGTATTCCATCACACTCCTGACTTGTGCCTTGTAGATGGTGGAAAGGCTTTGGGGAGTCAGGAGGTGAGTCACTCGCCGCAGAATACCCAGCCTCTGACCTGCTCTTGTAGCCACAGTATTTATGTGGCCGGTCCAGTTAAGTTTCTGGTCAATGGTGACTCCCAGGATGTTGATGGTGGGGGATTCGGCGATGGTAATGCCATTGAATGTCAAGGGGAGGTGGTTAGACTCTCTCTTGTTGGAGATGGTCATTGCCTGGCACTTGTCTGGCGTGAAAGTTACTTGCCACTTATCAGCCCAAGCCTGGATGTTGTCCAGGTCTTGCTGCATGCGGGCTCGGACTGCTTCATTATTTGAGGGGTTGCGAATGCAACTGAACACTGTGCAGTCATCAGCGAACATCCCCATTTCTGACCTTATGATGGAGGGAAGGTCATTGATGAAGCAGCTGAAGGTGGGTGGGCCTAGGACACTGCCCTGAGGAACTCCTGCAGCAATGTCCTGGGGCTGAGATGATTCGCCTCCAACAACCACTACCATCTTCCTTTGTGCTAGGTATGACTCCAGCCACTGGAGAGTTTTCCCCCTGATTCCCATTGACTTCAATTTTACTAGGGCTCCTTGGTGTCACAGTCGGTCAAATGCTGCCTTGATGTCAAAGGCAGTCACTCTCACCTCACCATGGTATGTTGGCCTTCATTGCAAGAGGATTTGAGTACAGGAGCAGAGATGTCTTACTGCAGTTATACAGGGCTTTGGTGAGACCACATCTGGAGTATTGTGTGCAGTTTTGGTCTCCTTATCTGAGGAAGGATGTCCTTGCCGTGGAGGGAGTGCAACGAAGGTTTATCAGATTGATTCCTGGAATGGCAGGACTGACGTATGAGGAGAGATTGGGTTGACTAGGCCTATATTCACTAGAGTTTAGAAGAATGAGAGGTGATTTCATCAAAACATATAAAATTCTAACAGGACTAGACAGACTAGATGCAGGGAGGATGTTCCCGATGGCCGGGGAGTCCAGAACCAGGGGTCACAGTCTCACGATACGGGGAATGCCATTTAGAACCAAGATGAGGAGAAGTTTCTTCACTCGGAGGGTGGTGAACCTGTGGAATTCTCTACCACAGAAGGAAGTGGAGGCCAAGTCATTAGATGTATTCCAGAAGGAGATAGATATCTTTCTTAATGCTGAAGGGATCAAGGGATATGGGGAGAAAGCGGGATCAGGATACTGAGTTCGACGATCAGCCATGATCATTTTGAATGACGGAGCAGGCACGAAGGGCCGAATGGCCTACTCTTGCTCCTATTTTCTACGTTTTTATGTATCTCTCACTGCTTGAAGTATTTCTCCAATTTTCCCTTTAAAGATGCAATGGTCTGTGTCAACTACTCCTTGTAGTGAAGCATTCTCACTCCAACAACCCTCTTCATAAAGAAATTTCTCCTAACCACTCACTTCACTCTCTTGGGTGACCATTTTAAATTGATGACCCCTAGACACCGATTCCCCGAAGCATAAGAAAATCTTTCCCTATTCACTGTCAAAACTCTTTGTAATTTTAAAGGCTATTAAAGAATGGGGAGGATAGTAACAGACATCAGGAGGACATGGACAGAATGTTGAAATGGGCAGACAGATGGCAGATGAAATTTAACGTAGATAAGTGTTGAGTGATACATTTTGGTAGGAAGAATGAGGAGAGGCAATATAAACTAAATGGTACAATTTTAAAAAGGTGCAGGAACAGAGAGACCTTGGGCTGCACAGACACAAATCTTTGAAGGTGGCAGAACAAGTAGAGAAGGCTGCGAAAAAGGCATACGCCATCCTGGGCTTTGTAGAGGCATAGGGTAAAAAACCAAGGAAGTTATGCTAAACCTTTACAAAACACAACTGGAGCATTGTGGCCAATTCATAGAATGGTTACAGCACAGGAGGCCGCAATTCGGCCCATCGAGCCTGCACCGGGCTCTGTAAGAGGAATCCAGCTAGTCCCACTCCCTTGCTCTTCTCCTGTAGCCATGCAAATTTTCCTCCTCAGGTACCTATCTAATTCCTTTTTGAAAGCCACAATTGACCCTGTCTCCAACACCCAATCGAGCAGTGCATTCCAGATCCTAACCATCTCCAACAAGAGATCGTCTAACCACCTCCCCATGATATTCAACGGCATTACCATCGCCGAATCCCCCACCATTAACATCCTGGGGGTCACCATTGACCAGAAACTTAACTGGACCAGCCACATAAATACTGTGGCAACAAATCAGGTCAGAGGCTGGATATTCTTCAGTATTCTGCGGCGAGTGACTCACCTTCTGACTCCACAAAGCCTTTCCACCATCTACAAGGCACAAGTCAGGAGTGTGATGGAATACTCTCCACTTGCCTGGATGACTGCAGCTCCAACACTCAAGAAACTCGACACCATCCAGGACAAAGCAGCCCGCTTGATTGGTACCCCATCCACCACCCTAAATATTCACTCCCTTCACCACCAGCACACAGTGGTTGCAGTGTGTACCATCCACAGGATGCACTGCAGCAACTCACCAAGGCTTCTTCGACAGCACCTCCCAAACCCGCGACCTCTACCACCTAGAAGGACAAGAGCAGCAGGTACATGGGAACAACACCACCTGCACGTTCCCCTCCAAGTCACACACCATCCCGACTTGGAAATATATCGCCGTTCCTTCATCGTTGCTGGCTCAAAATCCTGGAACTCCCTTCCTAACAGCACTGTGGGAGAACCTTCACCACACGGACTGCAGCAGTTCAAGAAGGCGGCTCACCACCACCTTCTCAAGGGCAATTAGGGATGGGCAATAAATGCCGGCCTTGCCAGCGACGCCCACATTTAATGAACGAATAAAAAAAAGACACTTGCTGTGTAAAAAAGTTTTTCCTCGTAGCACCTTTGGTTCTTTTGCCAATCACCTTAAACCTGTGTCCTCTGGTTCACGACCCTTCCGTCAATAGGAACAGTTTCTCTCTATCTGCTCCGTCTAGATCCTTCATGATTTTGAATCTCTATCAAATCTCCTCTCAACCTTCTCTGCTCTAGGGAGAACAACCCCAGCTTCTCCAGTCTATCCACGTAACTAAAGTCCCTCATCCCTGGAATCATTCTAGTAAATCTTTTCTGCACCCTCTCTAAGGCCTTCACATCTTTCCTAAAGTGCGGTGCCCAGAACTGAACACAATACTCCAGTTGCGGCCGAATCAGTATTTTATAAAGGTTCATCGTAACTTCCTTGCTTTTTTACTCTGTGCCTCTATTTATAAAGCCCAGGATCCTGTATGCTTTCTTAACCGCTTTCTCAAGCATGCATTCCAGATCCTAACCACTCGCTGCATAAGAAAGTTTTTCCTCATGTCGCCTTTGGTTCTTTTGCCAATCACCTTAAATCTATGTCCTCTGGTTCGTGACCCTTCCGCCAATGGGAACAGTTTTTCTTTTACAAGTGGACAAGTCAGCACGGATTTGTTAAGGGAAGGTCGTGTCTGACTAACTTGATTGAATTGTTTGAGGAGGTAACAAGGGCGGTCGACGAAGGTAACGCGTTTGATGTAGTCCACATGGATTTTAGCAAGGCTTTTGACAAGGTCCCACATGGCAGACTGGTCAAAAAAGTAAAAGCCCATGGGATCCTAGGGAAAGTGGCAAGTTAGATCCAAAATTGTCTCAGTGGCAGGAAGCAAAGGGTATTGGTTGACCGGTGTTTTTGCGACTGGAAGGCTGTTTCCGTGGGGTTCCACAGGGCTCAGTGCTAGGTCCCTTGCTTTTTGTGTTATATATTAATGATTTGGTCTTGAAGGTAGGGGGCATGATTAAGAAGTTTGCAGATGATACAAAAATTGGCCATGTGGTTGATAGTGAGGAGGAAAGCTGTAGACTGCGGGAAGATATCAATGGACTGGTCAGGTGGGCAGAAAAGTGACAAATGGAATTCAATCCAGAGAAGTGTGAGGTAATGCATTTGGGGAGGGCAAACAAGGCAAGGGAATACACAATAAATGGGAGGATACTGAGAGGTGTAGAGGAAGTGAGGGACCTTGGAGTGCATGTCCACAGATCCCTGAAGGTAGTAGGACAGGTCGATAAGGTGGTTAAGGCGGCATATGGGATACTTTCCTTTATTAGCTGAGGCACAGAATATAAGAGCAGGGAGGTTATGCTAGAACTGTATAAAACATTGGTTAGGCCACAGCTTGAGTACTGTGTACAGTTCTGGTCACCACATTACAGGAAAGATGTGATTGCACTCGAGAGGGTACAGAGGACATTTACGAGGATGTTGCCAGGGCTGGAGAAGTTTAGCTATGAGAAAAGATTGGATAGGCTGGGGTTGTTTTCTTTGGAACAGAGGAGGCTGAGGGGAGATTTAATAGAGGTGGATAAAATTATGAGGGGCCTAGATAGAGTGGATAGGAAGGACCTATTTCCCTTAGCAGAGGGGTCAGTGACCAGGGGGCATAGATTTAAAGTATTTGGTAGAAGGAACAGAGGGGAGCTGAGGATAATTTTTTTCACCCAGAGGGTGGTGGGGGTCTGGAATTCACTGCCTGAAAGGGTGTTAGAGGCAGAAACCCTCAACTCACTTAAAAAGTACTTGGATGTGTACTTGAAGTGCCGTAACCTACAGGGCTACGGACCAAGTGCTGGAAATTGTGGATTAAGCTGGATAGTTCTTTCTCGGCCTGCACGGACACGATGGGCCTAATAGCCTCCTTCTGTGCCGTAACTTTCTATGATTCTATCAACCTGTCCTGCTGCCTTCAACAGCCTGTGTGCATATACTCCCAGGTCTCTCTGTTCCTGCACCCATTTTAGAATTGTACCCTTTAGTTTACATTGCCTCTCCTCGCTCTTCCTACCAAAATATATCACCTCACGCTTCTCAGTGTTAAATTTCATCTGCCACGTGTCCGCCCATTCCACCAGCCCGTCCATGTCCTCTTGAAGTCTGTCACTATCCTCCTCACTGTTTACTACACTTCCAAGTTTTGTGTCATCTGCAATTCTGGGCTCCACTCTGTCGAAAGGATGTCAAGACCTAGAGAGGGTGTAGAGGGGATTTACTAGAATGGTAGCGGGATGAGGGACTTGAGTTATGTCAAGACTGGAGAAATTGGGGTTGTTCTCCTTAGAGTACAGACGATTAAGGAAAGATTTGATAGAGGTATTCAAAATCATGAAGCGTTTTAATAGAATAAATGGAAACTGTTTCCAGTGGCAGAAGGGTTGGTAACCAGAGGACACAGATTTAAGGTAATTGGCAAAAGAACCAGAGTGGACATGAGGAATAAAATGTTTTACACAGCAAGTTATGACGTTCTGGAATGCACTGCCTGAAAGGGTGGTGGAAGTAGATTCAATAATAATTTCAAAAGAGAATTGGGCAAATACTCAAAGTGGAAAAATTTGTAGCGCTATTGGGAAAAGGCAGGGGAGTAAGACTAATTGAATAGCTCTTTCAAAGAGCCGGCACAGCACGATGGGCCAAATGGCCTCCTTCTCTGCTGCATCATTCTATGGTTCTATGAAATCTCCTTTTAGCCTTCTCTGCTCCAGTGGAAATAGTCCCAGTATCTCAAGTCTCTCCTCATAACTAATTCCCCAGTCCTGGAATCACCGTGGTGAGTCTACACTTTACGCTCTCTATGGCTTTAATGTCCTTTCTATAATGCAGCACCCAGAACTACCCAATGCACAGTTGCCTAACTAACATTTGTTTATAAGTTCATTGTTGCTACTTTACTCTTGTACTCTATACCCATCACTCTTTGCTTTTTGTCCGTCAACTATCTTCCTACCTATGCTGCTACTCTTCCTCTTGTACCATATGCCTGAGTTTTTCTAACAAGCTTTCTGTGAGGCACCTTATCAAATGTCTTCTGAAAATCCATAACCACTACATCTACTGAATTCCCTTTATCTATCTAGGCAGTCACTTCTTCAAACGGCTCAAATAGCACTTGACTTTAATAAATCTGTGCCGGCTGTCTTTGATTGTTTCATTTCAAGAGTTTGCTCCATAAAAAGATAATGGGATGTGAAAACAGGAATGTTATATTAATGGACGGCTTCAATTAATCAAATATCCAAGCCATGTGGAGTCTGGATTGGTAAACACAATGCATACTGCATGCAGGAGAAGCCACAAGAGGCAGTGCACATATACTGGAAATAAAAGTCATAGCGCCCTTGGGCGATAATCAGCAGTTCAGCATGATCTGGGGCTCGAGTATGGGGAACCAGGAGCTCGGTCTATCATTTTAGAAGAACCAACTTCAAAGAAGTGAGGGAACAACTTAATCTAATTAATTGCAGCAGGAGACCAAGGTTCTGTTCAACAACAATTCAGTGGAGGACAGGTTACGGGTAAAATGTTAGGATGCAGAATAACTACATACATAGCTACAGACTAACCAAGCAGGACCCTAAATTAATTAGAAATAACATGGAAAAAATGACCTCATCAAATCCTGCAGGAGAAAGGGTTCTCCAAAATAGGAACATGCAGAAAAATGTGAAAAGGGTGATTAGAGGAACAGAGAGGCAACTGGGAAAAGCACAGCTGCAAGCACAAAACATTACAGTAAGAAATTCTCTCCGTATTTAACAGTAAGAGGGCAGTCAGAGAAGAGGTGAGAATCATAAAAGTTGCAAACGGGGCTGAAACAGAGGATGAGCACAAAATAGTTAATATTCTGAACAATTACTTCCTCCAAGTATTCACAAGGGAAGATATGAGCAACATGCTCTCCTGAATGAATGACTGGAATTCCAAAGGCTAAAAGAGCTGAAAATAAAAATCCTCTGGAGTAGATGGTTATTTATCCCAGAGTACCAAGAGACAGGGGAGGTGGTTTTTGGGGCACTGACAGTCATTATGAGGATTCGTTGAACACTGGATTGGAAACAGGCCAACTTGGTGTCCATTTTAACAAAAGGCAACCAAGAAGCAGACAAGTATGGGCTCATTATTCTTACCACAATACCAGATAAAATCATGGAATCAAGAGTAAATTTGGTTAGCTGTAAAATAATAACCAAGTAAGCAGCAATCAACATGGATTCAATCAACCTCCTTGATTTTCTTTTTTGAGGAAGTGATTTCCCAAGTAGATTGCGCGATCCCTACAATATTGCGTAACTAGACTTCCAAAAGACATTTGACATTTCCACACGCAAGACTATTTGTTAAGATCAAAGCTGTGGGGATTCAGAGCAAAACTTGAGAATGGATAAGAAATTGCATACAGCGCATAATACGGCCAGTACTTGGTAGAGGAGTTATGACAAGGGGAAGGAAAGAACTGAGTGCGTATCGGTATTGGGACCACTACAGATTCTAATTTACATCAAGGATTTGGGTTCAGAAACTGAACGCAAACTGGTTACATTTGCAGATTATTATATCAAATTAGGAGGGGCAGTTGATTCTGAGGAAGCAGCTATGAAATTACGGAATGAATTGGAGAAAAGATGCAAAACGGATGGAACAATGGCAAATAGAATTTAGTACAAGTGTGGGAACACTGCACGTAGGAAGAAATAAAAGCAATGCACATGCTTCACGAATGGTGCTGAAATGGGTAATGTTGAGGGGTTTGGGGCAACTAGTAGACTTGACGTTTAACATGCTCAGCCACTTCACAGCAGCAATCAACAAACAGAATAACAAGGTCTATAGCCAAAACAATAGAATCCAAGTCAGTGGAAGTCGTGCTTAGACTGTATAATGCTCTGGTCAAAAAAAACCTCAATGCTTTGTCCAATTTTGGTCACCAAAACACAATGGAGCTTTCAGAGTGTGGAAGCAATTTAGAGAAGAGCCACAATGCTGATTGCTAGTGCCAGAGGAATGAGGAAAGACTGGAACAACTTAGGCTTTTCATCTTCGAAATGCAGCAACTGAGAGGTGATTACATCGTGATATTACACATCAAACTGTATAGAAAAGGTAAATCTGGAAAGTTACTTCAAAATAAGTATCAGTAGAACAAAGGAACAATGGTTCAAATTAGTAAAAGGAAAATTTAGGACTGAGGTCAGGAAGCTCTTTTTCAGAGTGATCACACGGGTAATGGGACTTCTGGTGGAGTAGTGGAGGAAGTATGTAACAATTGGATGCCGCAATGAGGGAACTTATCTCGCCATATACAATGTCGTGACATCTACACATGTGCAATCAGATTGTGGTTACACCAGAACAAATCAATCCAGGTTTTACTAGTGATACACAAAAAGTACAGATGAGGGAGGCATTCTGCCCATCTAGTCCGTACTTGCATAAAAACTTACACATAGGTACTGTGGCAGGCGGATTGTAAAATAGTGAGCCAAACAGTGGCGCATGAAATTTAATATGGGCAAGTGTAAATTACTGCACATAAGGAAAAAAATGGATAGCACACATTCTTCATGAACAGTGTCAATATAACGAATGATGATGTCGAAAGAGACTTAATTAATAAGAACATAAGAACATAAGAAATAGGAGCAGGAGTAGGCCAATCGGCCCCTCGAGCCTGCTCCGCCATTCAATAAGATCATGGCTGATCTGATCCTAACCTCAAATCTAAATTCATGTCCAATTTCCTGCCCGCTCCCCGTAACCCCTAATTCCCTTTACTTCTCGGAAACTGTCGATTTCTGTTTTAAATTTATTCAATGATGTAGCTTCCACAGCTTCCTGGGG
Organism: Heptranchias perlo; assembly: GCF_035084215.1. NCBI lineage: Eukaryota > Metazoa > Chordata > Chondrichthyes > Hexanchiformes > Hexanchidae > Heptranchias > Heptranchias perlo. The sequence continues at coordinate 378,269 of NW_027139099.1, read as the reverse complement.
CAGCAAATTCCACAGACCTACTACCCTCTGAGTGAAGAAGTTTCTCCTCATCTCAGTTTTGAAAGAGCAGCCCCTCATTCTAAGATTATGCCCCCTCGTTCTAGTTTCACCCATCCTTGGGAACATCCTGACCGCATCCACCCGATCAAGCCCCTTCACAATCTTATATGTTTCAATAAGATCGCCTCTCATTCTTCTGAACTCCAATGAGTAGAGTCCCAATCTACTCAACCTCTCCTCATATGTCCGCCCCCTCATCCCCGGGATTAACCGAGTGAACCTTCTAAATTGTAGCTGACTTAATGCTCATCACTATCCACTGCACAGCAGCATCAAGATGTCCCCTTATCCCTTTATCCCATTTTTCTTCAACTACTTATCTAGCCTATTCTTAGATGTTACCATGCTCTCTGCTCCACTAACTCCAATAATGTATTCCACAGCCTCACAACCTAAATATCTTACCTTTATATCTATGTCCCCTCATTCTAAAACCCTCAATCACTGGAAGCAATCTGTTTCTACTCTGACCCATCCTTTCATGTTTTAAATACAATCAAAACACCCTTTAATTGTTCTAATGAAAATTTTTCACATCTTTGTGTCTTTGTATTTCCTCGTAGGCAGCATGCAAGTGAATCTGTTATACTCTCTCTATTGCCTCAACATCCTTCCTATAGTATAGTTTTACTAAGGTTTATCGAGGAGTCAGCCATAGCTCAGCGGTAACATCTCACCTATGGGTCAGAAGGTCATGGGTCAGTTCCTCTCCAAAGACTTGAGCACATAAACGAGGCTGACACTTGGCATTGCTGCACAATTGGAGGACCCGTCTGCACCCTCAGGTGGATGTAAAAGATTACACAGCCACTATTCAAAGATGACCAGGGAGTTCTGTTGACCTGGCCAATATTTATCCCTCATTCAAGATCATTAAAACGGATTGTCCGGTCATTTATCTCATTGCTGTTTGTGGGATCTTGCTGTGTGCAAATTGGATGCCTCGTTTCCTACATTGCAACAGTAACTACCTTTCAAAAGTACTTCATTGGCTGTGAAGTGCTTTGGGATGTTCCAAATATGTGAACGGTGCCATATAAATACAAGGATGAGCATTCTTCATATAAATTCACTGTTACATCTTGCCATAACACTCAGTATTCCATTAGTTTTTTTTAATGGCCGTATCCACTTGAGATGCTGCTTTTAATGCCTTGCAAACCTGAACTCATCTACAATCACCCAGCTTTCCCCCATTCAAAGTATCACATTTTGGTTAAAAAAAGTATCACTTCACATTTACTGACTTTGAATCCAGCTACCACTTTTTGCCCATTCTGCCATCTGATCAATACCCCCCTGCAGCCTTCTTGGTCCTCAGAATAAGAACAGAAAAAATAGGAGTAGGTCATACGACCTCACGAGCCTGCTCCGCCATTCAATAAGATCATGGCTGATCTTCAGCCTCAACTCCACTTTCCTGCCGAATCCCCATATCCCTTGATTCCCCTAGAGTTCAAAAATCAATTGATCTCAACACAGAAACATGAAAATAGGAGCAGCAGTAGGCCATAAGACCATAAGAGATAGGAGCAGGAGTAGGCTATTCGGCTCCTCGAACCTGTTCCGCCATTCAATGAGATCATGGCTGATCTGATTTTTATCTCAACTCCACTTTCCCGCCCTTTCCCCATATCCTTTGACTCCTTTGCTGATCAAAAATTTGTCTAACTCAGCCTTGAATGTATTCAGTGACTCAGCCTCCACAGCTTTTTGGGGTAAAGAATTCCAAAGATTCACAACCCTCTGGGAGAAGAAATTCCTCCTCATTTCTGTCTTAAACGTGCGACCCCATATTCTGAGACTATGCCCCCTAGTTTTAGATTCCCCCATGAGGGGTAACATCCTCTCAGCATCTACACTATCGAGTCCCCTCAGAATCTTGTATGTTTCAATCAGATCTCCTCTCATTCTTCTAAACTCCAATGAGTATAGACCCAACCTGTTCAATCTTTCCTCATAAGACAACCCTTCCATACCCAGAATCAACCGAGTGAACCTTCTCTGAACTGCCTCCAATGCAAGTATGTCCTTCCTTAAATAAGGGCACCAGAACTGTCCACAGTACTCCAGGTGTGGTCTCACCAGCACCCTGTACAGTTGCAGCATGACTTCCCTGCTTTTATATTCCATCCCCCTAGAAATAAAAGCCAATATTCCGTTTGCCTTCCGGATTCAAAACTGAGATGAGGAGAAACTTCTTCACTCAGAGGGTAGTAGGTCTGTGGAATTTGCTGCCCCAGGAAGCTGTGGAAGCTACATCATTAAATAAATTTAAAACAGAAATAGACAGTTTCCTAGAAGTAAAGGGAATTAGGGGTTACGGGGAGCGGGCAGGAAAGTGGACATTAATTTAGATTTGAGGTTAGGATCAGATCAGCCATGGTCTTATTGAATGGCAGAGCAGGCTCGAGGGGCGGATTGGCCTACTCCTGCTCCGATTTCTTATGTTCTTATGATCTGCTGCACCTGTATGTTGACTTTGTGTTTCATGTACGAGGACACGCAGATCCCTCTGTACCACAGCATTTTGTAGTATTTCTCCATTCAAATCATATTTTGCTTTTTTATTTTTCCTCCCAAAGTGGATGACTTCACATTTTCACACATTATATACCATCTGCCAAATTTTTACCCATTCACTGAACCTGTCAATATCCCTTTGCAGACACTTTGTGTCCTCATCGCAACTTGCTTTTCCACCTATCTTTGTATCATCAGCAAATTTGGCTGCAAGACATTCTGTTCCTTCATCCAAGTCATTGATATATATTGTAAATAGTTGAGGCCCCAGCACTGAGCCCTGCGGCACCCCACTAGTTACAGATTGCCTTTTTGAAAATGACCCTTTTATCCCGACTCTTTGTTTTCTGTTAGTTAGCCAATCCTCTATCCATGCCAGTACATTACCCCCAACACCATGAGCTCTTATCTTGTGCAGTAATCTTTTATGTGGCACCTTATCGAATGCCTTTTGGAAATCCAAATATACGGCATCCATTGGTTCCCCTTTATCCACCCTGCCCGTTACTTCCTCAAAGAACTCTAATAAATTTGTCAGATATGATTTCCCCTTCATAAAACCATGTTGACTCTCCTTGATTGTATTATGAGTCTCCAAATGTCCTGCTACTACTTCCTTAGTAATGGATTCTAGCATTTTCCCAATGACATGTTAGGCTAACTGGTCTATAGTTACCTGCTTTCTGTCTCACTCCCTTCTTGAATACGGGTGTTACGTTTGCGGTTTTCCAATCCGCTGGGACCCCCCTATGGGAGCCCCCGCTATGGGGGGCTCTAGGGGGCGAGGAGCTAAATATGATTAAAATCACTAAGGAATTGGTACTCAGTAAATTAATGGGACTCAAGGCGGATAAATCCCCTGGACCTGATGGCTTACATCCCAGGGTCTTGAGGGAAGTGGCAGTAGGGATTGTGGATGCTTTGGTAATAATTTTCCAAAATTCTCTGGACTCGGCAAAGGTCCCGGCAGATTGGAAAACTGCTAATGTAACACCCTTATTTAAAAAGGGTATTAGGCAGAAGGCTGGAAATTATAGACCAGTTAGCCTAACATCTGTGGTGAGTAAAATTTTGGAGTCTATTATTAAGGAGACAGTAACGGAACATTTGGAAAAACATAATTTAATAGGACAAAGTCAGCATGGCTTTATGAAGGGGAAGTCATGTCTGACAAATTTGCTTGAGTTCTTTGAGGACATAACGTACAGAGTGGATAAAGGGGAACCAGTGGATGTGGTGTATTTAGACTTCCAGAAGGCATTCGACAAGGTGCCACATAAAAGATTATTGCTCAAGATAAAGAATCACTGGATTGGGGGTAATATTCTGGCATGGGTGGAGGATTGGTTATCTAACAGGAAGCAGAGAGTTGGGATAAATGGTACGTTCTCGGACTGGCAACCAGTAGCCAGTGGTGTTCCACAGGGGTCGGTGCTGGGTCCCCAACTCTTTACAATCTATATTAACGATTTGGAGGAGGGGACCGAGTGTAACATATCAAAGTTTGCAGATGATACAAAGATGGGAGGGAAAGTGGAGAGTGAGGAGGACATAAAAAACCTACAAGGGGATATAGACAGGCTGGGTGAGTGGGCGGAGATTTGGCAGATGCAATACAATATTGGAAAATGTGAGGTTATGCACTTTGGCAGGAAAAATCGGAGAGCAAGTTATTATCTCAATGGCGAGAAACTGGAAAGTACTGCAGTACAAAGGGATCTGGGGGTCCTAGTGCAAGAAAATCAAAAGGTTAGTATGCAGGTGCAGCAGGTGATCAAGAAGGCCAACGGAATGTTGGCTTTTATTGCTAGGGGGATAGAATATAAAAACAGGGAGGTATTGCTGCAGTTATATAAGGTATTGGTGAGACCGCACCTGGAATACTGCATACAGTTTTGGTATCCATACTTAAGAAAAGACATACTTGCTCTCGAGGCAGTACAAAGAAGGTTCACTCGGTTAATCCCGGGGATGAGGGGGCGGACATATGAGGAGAGGTTGAGTAGATTGGGACTCTACTCATTGGAGTTCAGAAGAATGAGAGGCGATCTTACTGAAACATATAAGATTGTGAAGGGACTTGATCGGGTGGATGCGGTAAGGATGTTCCCAAGGATGGGTGAAACTAGAACGAGGGGGCATAATCTTAGAATAAGGGGCTGCTCTTTCAAAACTGAGATGAGGAGAAACTTCTTCACTCAGAGGGTAGTAGGTCTGTGGAATTTGCTGCCCCAGGAAGCTGTGGAAGCTACATCATTAAATAAATTTAAAACAGAAATAGACAGTTTCCGAGAAGTAAAGGGAATTAGGGGTTACGGGGAGCGGGCAGGAAATTGGACATGATTTTAGATTTGAGGTTAGGACCAGATCAGCCATGATCTTATTGAATGGCGGAGCAGGCTCGAGGGGCCGATTGGCCTACTCCTGCTCCTATTTCTTATGTTCTTATGTTCCAGAATCTAGTGAATTCCGGAAGATTACAATCAATGCATCCACTATCTCTGTAGCCACTTCCTTTAAGACCCTCAGATGCAAGCCATCAGGTCCAGGAGACTTGTCAGCCTTTAGACCCATTAGTTTACTGAGTACTTTTTCTCTAGTGATAGTGATTGTTTTTAGTTCCTCCCTCCCCTTTGCCCCTTGATTTTCTACTATTATTTTGCCCTACAGTGTAGCTACTGTCAGGGGGCCTATATACAACTCCCGCCAGTGATTTTTTCCCTTGCTATTTCTTACCTCCACCCAAATTGATTCGACATCTTGATCTGAGCCAAGATCATTTCTCACTATTATACCAATTTCATCATTTATTAACAGAGCTACCCCACCACCTTTACCTTTTTTCCTATCCTTCCGAAATGTTAAATAACCCTGAATATTTAGCTCCCAATCTTGGTCACCTTGCAACCACGTCTCTGTAATGGCCACGAGATCAGACCCATTTGTTTCTATTTGTGCCGTCAATTCATCTATCTTATTACGAATGCTGCGCGCATTCAGATAAAGAACCTTTAATTTTGCCTTTTTATCATTCTTTCCTGCCCCGGCCCCAATTGCGAGTGCACTCTTATGTTTGTACGCTCTGTCCCTTCCTGACACACTCTGTTTATCATTACCCCCATCACTTTCCTGTACTACTTACTTGTCTTTTCTCTATCAATCTAAACTACTCCCCACCTGAACCCTCCCCTCCTCTATTTAGTTTAAAGCCTTCTCTACCACCCTAGTTATTCAGTTTACCAGAACACTGGTCCCAGCATGGTTCAGGTGAAGCCCGTCCCAACGGAACAGCTCCCTCTTTCCCCAGTACTGGTACTAGTGCCCGATGAATCGAAACCCACTTCTCCCACACCAATCTTTGAGCCACGCATTCATCTCTCTGATCTGATTTACCCTGTACCAATCTGCTCGTGGCTCAGGTAATAATCCAGAGATTTGTGGTTCTGCTTTTTAATTCAGTCCCTAGCTACTCAAACTCCCAATGCAGAACCTCTTTCTTAGTCCTACCTATGTCGTTGGTACCTACGTGGACCATGATAACTGGATCCTCCCCCTCCCACTCCAAGTTTCTCTCCAGCCCTGAGATGTCCTTAACCCTGGCACCGGGTAGGCAACACACCTTCGGTACTCTCGCTCTTGGCTGCAGAAAACAGTGTCTATCCCTCTAACTACATTGTCGCCTACAACAACCACCTTCCTTTTTACTCCCCGCACTTCAATGGCCTCCTGAACCAAGGTGCCATGGCCAGTTTGCTCATCCTCCCTGCACTCATCCACAAGGGAATCAGTCTGGTGAACCTTTGCTGCACTCCCTCTATGGCAAGTATATGCTCTCTTAGGTAAGGAGACCAAAACGGCACACAATACTCCAGGTGTGGTCTCACCAAGGCCCTGTATAACTGCAGTAAGACATCCTTGCTCCTGTGCTCAAATCCTCTTGCAATGAAGGCCAACATACCATTTGCCTTCCTAATTGCTTGCTGTACCTGCATGTTTGCTTTCAGTGACTGGTGTACAAGGACACCCAGGTCCCTTTGTACATCAACATTCCCCAATCTATCACCATTTAAATAATACTCCTGCCTTTCTGTTTTTTCTTCCAAAGTGGATAACTTCACATTTATCCACATTATTCTGCATCTGCCATGTATTTACCCACTCACTCAACTTGTCTAAATCGCCCTGAAGCCTCTTTGCATCCTCCTCACAACTCACGCTCCCACCTAGTTTTGTGTCGTCAGCAAACTTGGAAATATTACATTTGGTTCCCTCATCTAAATCATTGATATATATTGTGAATAGCTGGGGCCCAAGCACTGATCCCTGCGGTACCCCACTCGTCACTGCCTGCCACCCCGAAAAAGACTCATTTATTCCTACTCTCTGTTTCCTGTCTGTTAACCAATTTTCAATCCATGCCAGTATATTCCCCCCAATCCCACGTGCTTTAATTTTGCACACCAACCTCTTATGTGGGACTTTATCAAAGGCCTTCTGAAAATCCAAATAAACCACATCCACTGGTTCTCCCTTATCTATTCTACCAGTTGCATCCCCAAAAAACTCCAGTAGGTTTGTCAAACATGATTTCCCTTTCATAAATCCATGTTGACTTTGTCTCATCCCGTTGATATTTTCTAAGTGTCCTGTTATCACATCTTTTATAAAAGACTCGGGCATTTTCCCTCCTACTGATGTTCGGCTAACCGATCTGTAATTCCCTGTTTTCTCTCCTTCCTTTTTTAAATAGTGGGGTTATATTTGCCACTCTCTAATCTGCAGGAACTGTTCCATAATCTATAGAATTTTGGAAGATGACAACTAATGCATCCACTATTTCCATGGCTACCTCTTTTAGTACTCTGGGATGCAGATTATCAGGCCCGGGGGATTTATCGGCTTTCAGTCCCATTAATTTCTCCAGCACGACTTTTTTGCAAATACTAATTTCCTTTAATTCCTCCTTCTCACTGGTCCCTTGGTTCCCTAGCATTTCTGGGAAGTTATTTGCGTCCTCTTCCGCGAAGATAGAACCAAAGTATTTGTTTAATTGCTCTGCCATTTCCTTGTTCCCCGTTATAAATTCTCCCGTTTCTGACTGTAAGGGACTTACATTTATCTTCACTAATCTTTTTCTTTTTACATACTTGTCGAAGCTTTTACAGTCCACTTTTATGTTCCTTGCAAGTTTACTCTCATACTCTGTTTTTCCCCTCTTCATCAATCTCTTGGTCCTTTTTTGCTGAATTCTAAACTGCTCCCAATCCTCAGGCTTGCTACTTTTTCTGGCAACTTTATATGACTCCTCTTTGGATCTAATACTATCCTTAATTTCTTTTGTTAGCCATGGTTGGGCCACTTTTCCTTTTGTGTTTTACGCCAGAAAGAAATGTATAATTGTTGCAATTCATGCATTCGTTCCTTAAATGTTAGCCATTGCCTATCCACTGTCATGCCTTTTAATGAAGCTTCCCAATCTATCAGAGCCAACTCACTCCTCATACCTTCGTAGTTTCCTTTGTTTAGATTTAGGACCTGAGTTTCGGATTGGACTACGTTACTTTCCATCTTAATGAAGAATTCTATCATGTTATGGTCACTCTTCCCTAAAGGACCCTACACAACAAGATTATTAATTAACCCCTTCTCATTGCACAATACCCAATCTAGGATAGCCTGTTCCCAGGTTGGCTCCTCAACGTACTGGTCTAAAAATCCATCTCATACACACTCCAGGAATTCATCCTCCACAGTATTATTGCTAATTTGGTTTGGCCAGTCTATATGTAGATTAAAGTCACCCATGATTACTGTAGTATCCTTGAATATACTCAACGACTCAGCATCCACAGCCCTCTGGGTAGAGAATTCCAAAGATTCACAACCCTCTGAGTGAAGAAATTCTTCCTCATCTCAGTCCTAAATGTCCAACCTCTTATCCTGCGACTATATCCCCTAGTTCTAGACTCTCCAGCCAGGGGAAACAACCTCAGCATCTACCCTGTCAAGCCCCCTCAGAATCTTATATGTTTCAATGAGATCACCTCTCATTCTTCTGAACTCCAGAGAGTATAGGCCCATTCTACTCAACCTCTTCTCAAAGGACAACCCTCTCATCCCAGAAATTAATCTAGTGAACCTTTGTTGCATCCCCTCTAAGGCAAGTATATCCTTCCTTAGATAAGGAGACCAAAACTGTACACAGTACTCCAGGTGTGGTCTCACCAAAGCCCTGTACAATTGCAGCAAGATCTCCTTACTCTTAAACTCCAACCCCCCTTGCAACAAAGGCCAACATACCAGTTGCCTTCCTAGTTGCTTGCTGAATTATTTACTGTGCCTCCTAGAATGATACAGCACAGAAAAGCATTTGGCCCATTGTGCCTGTGTTGGCTCTTTGAAAGAGCTATCCAATTAGTCCCACTCCCTTGCTCTTTCCCCATAGCCCTACAAATCTTTCCTTTTTAAGTAGAGATTCAATTCCCATATCTGCAAATTTTGACATCACTCCCTTAAATCCTTTATGCAAAATGAAGAAAGATTAAAAAACCATTCTCTGTATACGGTGCACAGATGGAGACCGACCACCTGGGTGAGGCTTTGGTGCTGGTTCCTGTACTCACAGGAAGAGTTACAACCGTGAGGAGAGAAAATTAGACGAGGAGAAAGAAAAACATCCTATTGGGAAATATAAGGTCACAATCACAGAACAGTTACTAACGAAAGAGTAAGAAAGCACTAGCAGAAACATTAATCAACTCTCATGAAGGAATACATCAGCTGGTGACTACTTGACCACAATATAAATTGCTCCCACTTGTTTAATCCGTTGAACAATATAGAAATAACTTTGATCAGAATTAGAATATGTTTCAGGTTTATTCTGTAGGTAATGAACATTCAAAAAGCACTATGCGTTTATTTACTATCTCCAATATCCATAGGTGCTGCAAAGAAAATTCAGTACAAGCCCTTATGAAAGTGGCAGCTGCCCTCTCCACTGAAACGTTTTGGAGTAAACTTCAAAGGGAAATAAAAGGCACCCCTCCCAAAGCGAGAGGAACCAGCAATCCAACAAAGAAGAGGAGCAATTTACACTGGCTTAAAAAGGCCGCATCCAATTCAAAACTTTGGTAGACCACAGTGTGAGATTAATTCAATGTGATGGGATGAATAGATTCCTACTGATTTAGTGCCTGACCTCAATGGATTGAAGGCAAATACTAGGTGAAGTTAGGTTTGGAAAATAAAACCGCTATGTCTCGCTAAATCAGGTCCAACCAGAACAGAAAATTATCATTCAAGCTCACTATGTGGTACGAGTGTTGATTACACTGCTTTCATCTACCACAAAGTTCTAACAAAAACCATCCTCAAGGAACAGGTGAAAGGAAGAGTCAGGTTTCAATTTTAGGCAGCTGACCTCAACCAGGGACCCAGCAGCTAAATGAGGCCTTATGGGTTGAGCTAAAGAACAAAAAAGGGGCAGTCATACTGCTGGGAGTGTACTATAGACCCCCAAACAGTCAGAGGGAGATAGAAAAGCAAATATGTAGGCAAATTTCTGAGAAGTGCAAAAACAATAGGGCAGTAGGGGATTTCAACTTTTCTTTCATTCGTTCACGGGATGTGGGCGTCGGTGGCAAGGCCAGCATTTATTGCCCATCCCTAATTGACCTTGAGAAGGTGGCGGTGAGCCGCTGCAGTCCGTGTGGTGAAGATTCTCCCACAGTGCTGTTAGGAAGGGAGTTCCAGGATTTTGACCCAGCGGCGATGAAGGAACGGCGATATATTTCCAAATCGGGATGGTATGTGACTTGGAGGGGAACGTGCAGGTGGTGTTGTTCCCATGTGCCTGCTGTCCTTGTCCTTCTAGGTGGTGCGGGTTTGGGAGGGGCTGTCGAAGAAGCCTTGGCGATTTGCTGCATTGCATCTTGTAGATGGTACAACTACAGCCACTGTGCGCCGGTGGTGAAGGAAGTGAATGTTTAGGGTGGTGGATGGGGTGCCAATCAAGCGGGTTCCTTTGTCCTGGATGGTGTTGAGCAAAGGGGTGATTCAAGGGGTTCAGGGTAAACATGTTCCCACAAAGAAAAAGGGAGGGGCTGCCAAATCTAGAGCTCCCTGGATGTCAAGAAGCGTTCAGGGTAAGATAAGGCAGAAAAAGAAAGCCTATGATAGACATCGGGAACTCACTGCTACGGAAAGCTTACAGGAGTATAAAAAGTGCAGGGGTGAAGTTAAAAAGGAATTTAGGAAAGCAAAAAGAGGGCATGAAAAAATATTAGCAGGTGAAAATCAAGGAAAACCCAAAGATGTTTTTATAAATACATTAAGAGCAAGAGGATAACTAAGGAAAAAGTAGGGCCTATTAGAGACCAAAAAGGTAAACTTTGTGTGGAGGCGGAAGATGTGGGTATGGTTCTTAATGAATACTTTGCATCTGTCTACAAAGGAGAGGGTAGATACAGGGATTGAAGTTAAGAAGGAGGAGTGTAAAATATTGGATGGGATAAACATAGTGAGAGAGGAAGTACTAAGGGGATTAGCATCTTTGAAGGTGGATAAATCACCAGGGCCGGATGAAATGTATCCCAGGCTGTTAAAAGAAGCCAGGGAGGAAATAGCAGAGGCTTTAACAATCATTTTCCAAACTTCACTGGATACAGGCGTGGTGCCGGAGGATTGGAGGACTGCTAATGTTGTACCGTTGTTTAAAAAGGGAGCGAAGGATAGACCGAGTAATTACAGGCCAGTCAGCCTAACCTCGGTGGTGGGCAAATTATTGGAATCAATTCTGAGGGACAGGATAAACTGCCACTTAGAAAGGCACGGAGTAATCAACGACAGTCAGCACGGATTTGTTAAGGGGAGCTCATGTCTGACTAACTTGATTGAATTTTTTGAGGAGGGTCGATGAGGGTAGCGCAATTGATGTAGTCTACATGGATTTTAGCAAGGCTTTTGACAAGGTCCCACGTGGCAGACTGGTCAAAAAAGTAAAGGCCCATGGGATCCAAGGGAAAGTGGCAAATTGGATCCAAAATTGGCTCAGTGGCAGGAAGCAAAGGGTTACGGTCGATGGGTGTTTTTGTGACTGGAATGCTATTTGCAGTTGGTTGCCGTAAGGCTCGGTACTAGGTCCCTTGCTTTTTGTGATATATATTAATGATTTGGACTTGAATGTGGGGGGCTTGATCAAGAAGTTTGCAGATGACACAAAATTTGGCCATGTGGTTGATAGTGAGGAGGAAAGCTGTAGACTGAAGGAAGATATCAATGGACTGGTCAGGTGGGCAGAAAAGTGGCAAATGGAATTCAGTCCAGAGTAATGTGAGATATGGTACATTTGGGGAGGGCAAACAAGGCAAGGGAATACACAATTAATGGGAGGATACTGAGAGGTGTAGAGGAAGTGAGGGACCTTGGAGTGCATGTCCACAGATCCCTGAAGGTAGCAGGACAGGGAGATAAGGTGGTTAAAAAGGCATATGGGATACTTTCCTTTATTAGCTGAGGCATAGAATATAAGAGCAGAGAGGTTATGCTAGAACTGTATAAAACATTGGTTAGGCCACAGCTTGGGTACTGTGTACAGTTCTGGTCACCACATTACAGGAAAGATGTGATTGTACCAGAGAGGGTATAGAGGAAATTTACAAGGATGTGCCAGGGCTGGAGAATTTTAGCTATGAGGAAAGATTGGATAGGCTGGGGTTGTTTTCTTTGGAACAGAGGAGGCTGAAGGGAGATTTAATTGAGGTATGTAAAATTATGAGGGGCCTAGATAGAGTGGATAGGAAGGACCTATTTTCCTTAGTAGAAGGGTCAGTGACCACGGGGCATAGATTTAAAGTAATTGGTAGAAGGATTAGATGGGAGCTGAGGAGAATTTTTATCACCGAGAGGGTGGTGGGGGTCTGGAACTCACTGCCTGAAAGGGTGGTAGAGGCAGAAACCCTCAACTCATTTAAAAAGTACTGGGATAAGCACCTGAAGTGCCGTAACCGACAGGGATTCGGACCAAGTGCTGAAAAGTGGGATTAAGCTGGATATCTCTTCTTCGCTGGCATGGACACAATGGGCCAAATGGCCTCCTTCTGTGATTCTAAATGCTCAGCAACACAGTTACTGCATTTCAAAAGCATTCAACCTCCATGTGTGAAGTGTTTGAGGCAGCAGCTTTACCTTCAGGAGTAAGTTTAGGTTCATATGCTTTCCTCTTCTTTTGTTTTTCTCTTTTCCTCATCTTTTTGGCAACTGTAAAGAAGAATAAATTTTAATACTTTGCAACATTAAACTAAATGGTACAATTATAAAGGGGATGCAGGAATAGAGACACCTCGGGATTTATGTTCACAAATCTTTGAAGGTGGTAGGACAAGTTGAGAAGGCTGTTAAAAAAGGGCATATGGGACCATGGGCTTTATTAATAGAGGCAGAGTACAAAAGCAAGGAAGTTATGCTAATCCTTTATAAAACACTGGTTAGACCTCAACTGGAATAGTGTGTCAATTCTGGGGCCACACTTTAGGAAGGATGTCAAGACTTTAGAGGCTGCAGAACAGATTTACTAGGATGGTATCAGGGACTTCAGTTACATGGAGAGACTGGAATAGCTGGGGTTTCTCCTTACAGTACAGAAGATCAAGGGGACATTTGATCGAGGTGTTCAAAATCATGAAGGGTTTTGATAGAGTAAATAAGGAGAAACTGTTTCCGGTAACCAGAGGACAGATTTATAATAATTGGCAAAAGAACCAGAGGCGAGATGAGGAGAATTTTTTTTCCACAGCGAGTTGTGATGATCTGGAATGCACTGACTGAAGGGGCGGTGGAAGCAGATTCAAATGCAACTTTCTAAAGGGAACTGGATAAATAATTGAAGGGAAAGAATTTGCAGGGCTATGGAAGAAGAGCAGGGGAATGATATAGCTCTTGAAAGAGCCGGCACATTGCACGATGGGCTGAATGGCCTCCTTCTGTGCTGTAACATTCTATGGTTAATATAATCAAACAGCAGGGTTTAGTCTATTACAGCTGAGGTTGCTGCAATGAACAAAAAATAAAATCTAATGAAAACAATGCATCGTCTCACTTGGAATTGTATGTAGAGTCGTAATGTGGAATAGTCAAAAATGCAATGGATACAGCAGGCAGCCCTACACACAAAGCGTGCAGACCAGATCCAAAACATGCACAAATACCAACCATGACAGAAATGTATACCATCCCAAGTTGGAAGGTAAGCTGTATAAATGTGCCTAATTGAGTCAGGAGTGACGCAGCTCTCTGCTTATACCCACTTTCTCCCGGTCACCATGCTGTTTGCTATGTCACAATTTAAAATTAAATATGATTATCTGCTTTGTAAACAAAATCATACCCAAGAGCTAAAAACTTCTAAAACTTGCGTTTGAACACAGGAACAGGAGTAGGCCCTTCAGCTCCTCGAGCCTGTTCCACCCTTCAATGAGATCTGGCTGATCTGTATCCTAACCTCATCCACCTGCCTTGGCTCCATATCCCATAATATCCTTGGCGAGCAAAATTCTATTGATCTCAGATTTAAAATTATTAATTGAGCTAACATCTACTGCTTTTTGTGGGAGAGAGTTCCACACTTCTACCACCCTTTGTGTGTAAAGTGTTTCCGAACTTCTCTCCTGAATGGCCTGGCTCTGATTTTAAGGTTATGTCTCGTTGTCTTAGACTCCCCCACCAGCGAAAAATGTTTCTCTCTATCTACCCTATCAATTCCTTTCAAAATCCTAAATACCTCCAATCAGCCTTTAACCTTTATATTCCAGCGAATACAAGCTTACTTTATGTAACCTCTCCTCATAATCCAACCCCTGGAGCCCTGGTGACATTCTGGTCAATCTGTGCTGCACTCCTTCCAAGACCAATATCCCCTTTCTAAGGTGCGATGCCCAGAACTGTACACAGTCTCCAGATGTGGTCTAACCAGGACTCTGTGTAGCTGAAGCAAAATTTCCTCCCCTTTATATTCTATCCCTCTAGTTATAAAGGTTAACATTCCATTAGTCTTTTTGATTATTTGCCACGGTGTATAAGTCACATGTTACAAATTCAAGTCTTCTTGGGTTCAATCGCACCCTTAGATGGTCTGAGCATCTTTCTTTTATCGAATCATAGAACTGTGCAGCACAGGAGGCCATTCAGCCTATCATACCTGTGCCGGTTCTTTGAAAGAGCTATCCAATTAATCCCACACCCTTGGTCTTTCCCCATAGCCCTGCAAATAGGAGTTGACACATTGCCCTACTGTACAATAGTATAAGCCGGGGATGTGACAGTTGCATCTTATGATCCAGACAGGATGCCTGCCTCCTTCGCACACATATTTCTTCAATCTCTCCAAAGATGGATTGAGCAAACACTTAATATGAATCATTAAGCTGCTTTATTTCCAATCAGACGAACATATAGAAGTTATGATCAGATTCACTTATTTCCATTAATACATAGAATCATAGAATCATAGAAGTTACAACATGGAAACAGGCCCTTCGGCCCAACATGTCCATGTCGCCCAGTTTATACCACTAAGCTAGTCCCAATTGCCTGCACTTGGCCCATATCCCTCGATACCCATCTTCCCCATGTAACTGTCCAAATGCTTTTTAAAAGACAAAATTGTACCCGCCTCTACTACTGCCTCTGGCAGCTCGTTCCAGACACTCACCACCCTTTGAGTGAAAAAATTGCCCCTCTGGATCCTTTTGTATCTCTCCCCTCTCACCTTAAATCTGTGCCCCCTCGTTATAGACTCCCCTACCTTTGGGAAAAGATTTTGACTATCTACCTTATCTATGCCCCTCATAATTTTATAGACTTCTATAAGATCACCCCTTAACCTCCTACTCTCCAGGGAATAAAGTCCCAGTCTGTCTAACCTCTCCCTGTAAGTCAAACCATCAAGTCCCGGTAGCATCCTAGTAAATCTTTTCTGCACTCTTTCTAGTTTAATAATATCCTTTCTATAATAGGGTGACCAGAACTGTACACAGTACTCCAAGTGTGGCCTCACCAATGCCCTGTACAACTTCAACAAGACATCCCAACTCCTGCATTCAATGTTCTGACCAATGAAACCAAGCATGCTGAATGCCTTCTTCACCACCCTATCCACCTGTGACTCCACTTTCAAGGAGCTATGAATCTGTACTCCTAGATCTCTTTGTTCTATAACTCTCCCCAACGCCCTACCATTAACGGAGTAGGTCCTGGCCCGATTCGATCTACCAAAATGCATCACCTCACATTTATCTAAATTAAACTCCATCTGCCATTCATCGGCCCACTGGCCCAATTTATCAAGATCCCGTTGCAATCCTAGATAACCTTCTTCACTGTCCACAATGCCACCAATCTTGGTGTCATCTGCAAACTTACTAACCATGCCTCCTAAATTCTCATCCAAATCATTAATATAAATAACAAATAACAGCGGACCCAGCACCGATCCCTGAGGCACACCGCTGGACACAGGCATCCAGTTTGAAAAACAACCCTCGACAACCACCCTCTGTCTTCTGTCGTCAAGCCAATTTTGTATCCAATTGGCTACCTCACCTTGGATCCCATGAGATTTAACCTTATGTAACAACCTACCATGCGGTACCTTGTCAAATGCTTTGCTGAAGTCCATGTAGACCACGTCTACTGCACAGCCCTCATCTATCTTCTTGGTTACCCCTTCAAAAAACTCAATCAAATTCGTGAGACATGATTTTCCTCTCACAAAACCATGCTGACTGTTCCTAATTAGTCCCTGCCTCTCCAAATGCCTGTAGATCCTGTCCCTCAGAATACCCTCTAACAACTTACCCACTACAGATGTCAGGCTCACTGGTCTGTAGTTCCCAGGCTTTTCCCTGCCGCCCTTCTTAAACAAAGGCACAACATTTGCTACCCTCCAATCTTCAGGCACCTCACCTGTAGCGGTGGATGATTCAAATATCTCTGCTAGGGGACCCGCAATTTCCTCCCTAACCTCCCATAACGTCCTGGGATACATTTCATCAGGTCCCGGAGATTTATCTACCTTGATGCGCGTTAAGACTTCCAGCACCTCCCTCTCTGTAATATGTACACTCCTCAAGACATCACTATTTATTTCCCCAAGTTCCCTAACATCCATGCCTTTCTCAACCGTAAATACCGATGTGAAATATTCATTCAGGATCTCACCCATCTCTTGTGGTTCCGCACTTAGATGACCTTGTTGATCCTTAAGAGGCCCTACTCTCTCCCTAGTTACCCTTTTGCCCTTTATGTATTTGTAGAAGCTCTTTGGATTCACCTTTGCCTGATCTGCCAAAGCAATCTCATATCCCCTTTTTGCCCTCCTGATTTCTCTCTTAACTCTACTCCGGCAATCTCTATACTCTTCAAGGGATCCACTTGATCCCAGCTGCCTATGCATGTCATATGCCTCCTTCTTATTTTTGACTAGTGCCTCAATCTCCCGAGTCATCCAAGGTTCCCTACTTCTACCAGCCTTGCCCTTCACTTTATAAGGAATGTGCTTACCCTGAACCCTGGTTAACACACTTTTGAAAGCCTCCCACTTACCAGACGTCCCTTTGCCTGCCAACAGACTCTCCCAATCAACTTCTGAAAGTTCCTGTCTAATACCATCAAAATTGGCCTTTCCCCAATTTAGAATTTTAACTTTTGGGCCAGACCTATCCTTCTCCATAGCTATCTTAAAACTAATGGAATTATGATCACTGGTCCCAAAGTGATCCCTCACTAACACTTCTGTCACCTGCCCTTCCTTATTTCCCAAGAGGAGGTCAAGTTTTGCCCCCTCTCTAGTCGGGCCATCCACATACTGAATGAGAAATTCCTCCTGAATACACTCAACAAATTTCTCTCCATCCAAGCCCCTAATGCTATGGCTGTCCCAGTCAATGTTGGGAAAGTTAAAGTCCCCTACTATTACCACCCTATTTTTCTTGCAGCTGTCTGTAATCTCCTTACATATTTGCTCCTCAATTTCCCGTTGACTATTTGGGGGTCTGTAGTACAATCCTATCAAAGTGATCTCTCCCTTCTTATTTTTCAGTTCTACCCATATGTAATAGTATAAAATAATAAACACACCAGGCTACCCCCACTTCAGTGGGTAACCTTGCTTAAAGCTAATTTCCTAACTACTCCTATATTCCATCCTTCTTATAGCCCTTTCCTACCTGACCATGTCCAGCTTTCACAGTTCTATTTCAAAAAGCCTTTACTCCAGTGGCAGTTTTTAAATCAAACTGACTAACCCATCCCCAAAGCACAATCCACCAGCCTAACTTGGTGATAACCCTTGCTGAGTAGAGTTGAGTAGCAGCAATAAGTGTTATCAATGGAATGTCAAAATATCTTTCATTGTATGCAGCATGCTGTCCTGTGAACCTAACCCCCTGAGAGCTAAGTTTAGGTCAATAGGGGCATCTTAACATCTACTACAACAAGTCTTTCCCCCATGGCAAATGTCTGAAATCTCAAAAGTTGATACCGCATTAACAGTTTTGAAATGAGGATACTCCAAGACGACTCTCTGGCAGTATGTTTGCCTTACAACTGTACACTATTATAAATTACCCCATGCATCGCAGCTTATAAAACTCTACAGTGGGCTCAGTGTGGCTTCATGTTGTAGTCATCAATAAATAGTCTGCAAAATCCCAACTTAAACATCCAGTGCTAGTGTACTTTATGGTTACATTACATATTGGTGGACTTTGGCCATCTCCAGCAGTTCTGTTTTATTCCATTGTCAAGAAATGCACATACTATCACTGAGACTGGGAGGCGGGGAATCCTCCTCCGATCCAGGGCTGCGCTCCCGATATCTGCTTCCTGAGCTCCTTCTGCCTTCGATAGAATGACTGCTCCTTCGCAATTCATTTAAAATCCGCCGGTCACGCTCCTCGCACTCCCAAGCTTTATCTGCCCCTCGGTCCTTCTTGTGCCTCTTCCTGGAAGCTGGGAGTAAACAACAAGTTGTTTTTACATTAGTCTTTAATCCTCTTGTCTGGGTTCTTTTGCAGTGTCCCTTTCTGACCACCGTAACCGCAATTCTTCAGCAGTGATTATTTTGGACTCGTCTTATAGCTTTGACCTCAATACAACGCACTCAGATCTTACCAGGTAACCGTCCAACTGAATCCATTCATGGTGTGTCCCACAGGCCTGCTCGACAGGTGACTTGCATATTTATAGGATTTCTCCCATGCCGTTAAAAAACTGGTGTTACACAATTATGTGAAGATCAGCTTACATTTCTTACATTTTCTTGAGATTAGTCGTCTATTTTAAGAACATAAGAAATAGGAGCAACAGTAGGCCAATCGGCCCCTTGAGCCTGCTCCGCCATTCAATAAGATCATGGCTGATCTGATCCTAACCTCAAATCTAAATTCATGTCCAATTTCCTGCCCGCTCCCCGTAACCCCTTATTCCCTTTACTTCTCGGAAACTGTCTATTTCTGTTTTAAATTTATTTAATGATGTAGCTTCCACAGCTTCCTGGGGCAGCAAATTCCACAGACCTACTACCCTCTGAGTGAAGAAGTTTCTCCTCATCTCAGTTTTGAAAGAGCAGCCCCTTATTCTAAGATTATGCCCCCTCGTTCTAGTTTCACCCATCCTTGGGAACATCCTTACCGCATCCACCCGATCAAGCCCCTTCACAATCTTATATGTTTCAATAAGATCGCCTCTCATTCTTCTGAACTCCAATGAGCAGAGTCCCAATCTACTCAACCTCTCCTCATATGTCCGCCCCCTCATCCCCGGGATTAACCGAGTGAACCTTCTTTGTACTGCCTCGAGAGCAAGTATGTCTTTTCTTAAGTATGGACACCAAAACTGTATGCAGTATTCCAGGTGCGGTCTCACCAATACCTTATATAACTGCAGCAATACCTCCCTGTTTTTATATTCTATCCCTCGAGCAATAAAAGCCAACATTCCGTTGGACTCCTTGATCACCTGCTGCACCTGCATACTAACTTTTTGATTTTCTTGCACTCGGGCCCCCAGATCCCTTTGTCCTGCAGTACTTTCCAGTTTCTCGCCATTAAGATAATAACTTGCTCTCTGATTTTTCCTGCCAAAGTGCATAACCTCTCATTTTCCAATATTCTATTGCATCTGCCAAATCTCCGCCCACTCACCCAGCCTGTCTATATCCCCTTGTAGGTTTTTTATGTCCTCCTCACTCTCTACTTTCCCTCCCATCTTTGTATCATCTGCAAACTTTGACATGTTACACTCGGTCCTCTCTTCCAAATCGTTAATATAGATTGTAAAGAGTTGGGGACCCAGCACCGACCCCTGCGGAACACCACTGGCCAGTCCGAGAATGAACCATTTATCCCAACTCTCTGCTTCCTGTTAGATAATCAATCCTCCACCCATGCCAGAATATTACCCCCAATCCAGTGATTCTTTATCTTGAGCAATAATCTTTTATGTGGCACCTTGTCGAATGCCTTCTGGAAGTCTAAATACACTACGTCCACTGGTTCCCCTTTATCCATCCTGTACGTTATGTCCTCAAAGAACTCAAGCAAATTTGTCAGACATGACTTCCCCTTCATAAAGCCATGCTGACTTTGTCCTATTAAATTATGTTTATCCAAATCTTCCGCTACTGTCTCCTTAATAATGGACTCTAAAATTTTACCCACCACAGATGTTAGGCTAACTGGTCTATAATTTCCAGCCTTCTGCCTAATACCCTTTTTAAATAAGGGTGTTACATTAGCAGTTTTCCAATCTGCCGGGACCTTTGCCGAGTCCAGAGAATTTTGGAAAATTATTACCAAAGCATCCACAATCCCTACTGCCACTTCCCTCAAGACCCTAGGATGTAAGCCATCAGGTCCAGGGGATTTATCCGCCTTGAGTCCCATTAATTTACTGAGTACCAATTCCTTAGTGATTTTAATCGTATTTAGCTCCTCCCCCCCCCAGAGCCCCCTGTTTGTCCAGTGTTGGGATATTCTTAGTGTCCTCTACCGTAAAGACTGAAACAAAATATTTGTTCAGCATTTTTGCCATTTCCATGTTTCCCACCATTAATTTCTCGGTCTCATCCTCTAAGGGACCTACACTTGCCTTAGCCACCCTTTTACTTTTCATATAACTATAGAAACTCTTGCTATCTGTTTTTATATTTTTTGCTAATTTATTTTCATAATCTATCTTCCCTTTCTTAATCAATCCTTTCGTTACTTTTTGCTGTCTTTTGAAGACTTCCCAATCTTCTATCCTCCCCTTAAGTTTGGCTACCTTATATGTCCTTGTTTTTAGTCGGATACTATCCTTAATTTCTTTACTTAGCCACGGATGGCTGTCATTTCTTTTACACCTTTTTTACCTCAGTGGAATATGTCTTTTTGAAAGTTGTAAAATAACTCCTTAAATGAACACCACTGCTCATGTACCGTCTTACCCTTTAATCTATTTTCCCAGTCCACTTTAATCAATTCCGCTCTCATACCATCATAGTCTCCTTTATTCAAGCTCAGTACGCTTGTTTGAGAACCAACCTTCTCACCCTCTAATTGGATATGGAATGTAACCATGTTATGGTCACTCATTCCAAGGGGATCCTTAACTAGGACATTATTAATTAATCCTGGCTCATTACACAGGACTAGGTCCAAGGTTTCTTGCCCCCTTGTAGGATCAGTTACATACTGCTCAAGAAATCCATCCCTAATACACTCAATAAACTCTTCCTCAAGGCTGCCCTGCCCAATTTGATTTGTCCAGTTAATATGATAGTTAAAATCCCCCATAATTATAGCTGCTCCCTTATTACATGCCCCGACTATTTCCTGATTAATACTTCTTCCAGCAGAGTTGCAACTATTAGGAGGCCTATATACTACGCCCACTAGTGTTTTTTGCCCCTTATTATTCCTTATCTCTACCCAAACTGTTTCATTGTCCTGATCTTTTGTCCCAATATCATTTCTCTGTATTACAGTGATTCCTTCCTTTATTAACATAGCCACCCTACCTCCCCTTCCTTCCTGCCTGTCCTTCCTGATTGTTAAATACCCTGGCATATTTAATTCCCAGTCGTTGTCACCCTGCAGCCATGTTTCTGTAATGGCCACAAGATCATACCCACATGTAGTTATTTGTGCTGTTAACTCGTCCATTTTGTTACGAATGCTACGTGCATTCAGATAAAGAACTTTCAAATATGTTTTGTGACACTTAGTTCCTGCTTTTCTCTTTTTTAACACTTTACCTTTTACTCCATACCTTCTGTCCCTTCCTGACACACTTTCCTCTGTCTCCCTGCTCAGGTTCCCAACCCCCTGCCACAGCTTTGATGCTGGGTTAATCCCCTTACGCCTTCTTGTTTTTATTTTATCTGTCGTGCCTAAAGTACACTTTCTTTCCGCTGCTCTACGCTTTTCCCTCTCACTTGTTCTTGAACAACTGTTTGTACTATTTGTATTGTAGATTTCCCCTGGGTCTTCCCCTCTCTTGCTGCTCTCAACTTTATTCTCTTCTGACTCCCTGCTCAGGTTCCCATCCCCCTGCCATTCCAGTTTAAACCTTCCCCAACAGCACTAGCAAACACCCCCGCGAGGACACTGGTCCCGGTCCTGCTCAGGTGTAACCAGTCACGCTTGTACAGGTCCCACCTTCCCCAGAACTGGTCCCAATGTCCCAGGAATCTAAATCCCTCCCTCCTACACCATCCCTGCAGCCACGCATTCATCTGGTCGATTCTGCTGTTCCTATACTCACTAGCACCAAGTACACACGCTAGTGAGTATAGGAATAGCTTAAGACAGGTTGATGTGTGGCTGAAGCAATGGTGCAGGAAGGAGGGCTTCAGATTCCTGGGGCATTGGGACCCATTCTGGGACAGGAGGGACCTGTACAAGCCGGACGGATTGCACCTAAACAGAGCTGGGACCAATGTCCTCGCGGGGAGGTTCACTAATGCTGTGGAGGTGGGTTTACTCATTTGGCAGGTGGATGGGCACCAGGATGAAACATTAGAGAGGAGAAACGAGGTGAACAGAGGACTGGGAGGAACAAGTAGCACTAGAGTAAGGAATAGTTCAGAAATAGGAGGGGTCAGATAGGGGACAAATACGAGGCAGTCTAAGATGAGATTGGAGTGCATGTGCGTAAATGCACGTAGCGTGATGAATAAGGTTGGTGAGCTGCAGGCTCACGTCATCACATGGGAATATGATATCGTGGTAATAACACAGACCTGGCTCAAAGAAGGGGAGGATTGGGGACTTAATATTCCTGGCTACAAGGTATTCAAGAAAGATTGTGAAGGAAAGAAAGTTGGGGGTGGGGGGGTGTCAGTATTGATCAAAAACTATGACAGCACTGGAAAGGGATGATGTAATTGAGGGGTTAAAGACAGAATCTATTTGGTTAGAATTAAGGAACAAGAGAGGAGCTCTTACACTACTGGGAGTATACTACACGCCACCAAATAGTGGGAAGGAGACAGAGGAGCAAATTACAGAAAGATGCCAGTACTAGAGTAGTGATAATGGGGGACTTAAATTACCCCAATATAGGCCGGGACAGTAACAGTGTAAAGGGCAAAGAGGGAGAACACTTTCTGGAACTGTGTGTTTCCAGCTCAATATACCCCAGGTCTCTGTTCCTGCATCCCCTTTAAATTGTACCATTTAGTTTATATTGCCTCTCCTCATTCTTCCTTCCAACGTGTATCACTTCACACTTCTCTGCATTAAATTGCATCTGCCACGTGTCTGCCCATTTCACCAGACTGTTTCTGTCCTCCTAAAGTCTGTTACTATCCTCCACATTGTTTATTACATTTTCGAGTTTCGTGTCATCTGCAAACTTTGAAATTATACCCTCTATACCCACGGGTCGGTCATTAATGTATATCAAAAAGAGCAGTGGAACTAATACTGACCCCTGGGGAACACCACTGTATACTTCCCTCCAGTCTGAAAAACTTGAGAACTTTTATTTGAGAAAAGGTGGTTTAGCCCTTGAAGCTCATTCTAGATATTACCTCTCCATCTGATTTGGATTTTGAATAATCCAATGTTTCAACTGGTTAATTTGCTTGGTAGACTATTCCAAACATTCCTCACTTTTTGTAATAGTGTTTTTTTTGAATCTCTGTTCAGAATTTACTTTCACCAATCTTCATTTCTGGTCTCTGGTTCCACTTTCTTAGCTTACTCAAATAAATAATGGCAGAGTCACTTACATTCAAAGTCACTGTCATTATCACCCTCATCAGAGCTGATTTCCGCATAGTTTGGCTTTTCCTTCACTGTACTGCGCTTGCGTTTGTTCATCTTCACACGTTCACAGAGTGGCATTGTGGATTCAATCTCTGCAAGGAGATCAGGTGGAAGTTCCTTCAGCACCGATTGGTCAATACCACCTGTCACCAAAAAAACAGCAGACTGCGTAAGAAATCAAAATCAATTGAAAATATCGGACCGTTTACTGACTGTTAATTTTGGTCAGTTAAATCATTTACTGTGGTTTAATGCTGCATTCTGTTCGAGGTAGCGTATTTCACAATCCCCAAAGCATGGTTTTACACTGTTACTTGTATTATTGGATCTGTCTCATTTGTGTTAGCAAGTAGAATCTCTGCCTCACAGGTGTCAGGAATTAAAAGTTAACTTTTCCAACTGTCAGCACAACACAGGTGGATAATTAGTTGGCTTCAAGATTCAAGTCCTTTTTATGAAAATTGAAAAAAAACATTAAGTCTCTCTTCCCTCTCCAACTTCAGTCTGCCTCTCCCTCAGTTTAATGCACTTCCTGAAGTTTAAAGGGCACAAAGCAGCTATAATATTCAGAGACACCGACAGCCTAAACAAAATCTCAATAAAGATTTTTAAACTTCTTGCCTGGCTTTTCAAAATGATTTGAAGAAAAGTTGCTGTGTGGAGAATGCTCGATTCCATCAGTACAGCTGACTTATACTGATGCACCCTGGGAAATGAGGCACACTAAATTGTGAAACGGCACAATTCAAATTCAGTTCTCAGAGTCAGAGCTTAGGTATCAAGTCCAAGCCCAGGCATAAGATTAGACTTTAAAATTAGAGCTAGGCCATTTAGGAGGGAAATCGGGAAGCACTTTTTCACACAAAGTTTACCAGGAATCTGGAATTCCCTCTCCCAAAAGGCTGTGGATGCTGGGCGACAATTGGAGCTTTCAAGACTGAGATCGATAGATGTTTGTTTGGTCAGGGTATCGAGCGATATGGAGCTACAACGGATAATTAGAGTTGGGGTACAGATCATCCATAATCTAATTGAATGGTGGAATAGATTCGAGGGCCTGAATGGCCTCCTCCTAGAATCATATCACACAGAAGGAGGCTATTCCACTCATCAGCTCCCATCGAGCCTGTGCCAGCTCTTGGAAAGAGCTATCCAATTAGTCCCACTCTCCTACTCTTTCCCCCGTAGCCCGGCAAATGTTTCATAGAGTCATACAGCATGGATAGAGGCCCTTCTGCCCTTTTTAAGTCTATAGCCACTTCTCTTTTGAAACTCTTTACAACTGAATCCATTTCCACTGCCCTTTCAGGCAATGCATTCCAGATCATAACTCGCTGTGTAAAAACATCTCATCTTCCTCCCCTGGCTTTTTTGCCAATTATCTTAATTGTTCCTATTGTGTCAGACAGTGTGACACATTCTGAACACTGAAAAGCCCCATCACAGCACCAACTAAAGAAGTAACAGGTAACTGAAAAATGTGAACACAAAGGAGATTTCCTACAAGAGCAAGTTTTACATAGTAGGAGTTTTCAATGGAATGGAATGTACATCTCATGAACTGAATATCTTTAATAAATTGAAAAATCTTAGATCTGGATGCTCTGCTGGTCAACTTTCTCTTTATACAATCTTATGTCCACATTTAAAATGTGGAAGTGAAAGCCCACAAAACCAAGTAGGAAACAATTAGATGCTGAAATGGGGGCGGAGGAAGACATTAGGATTATAGGTTCTCTTTGGATGGATGATTTAAGATTGGTCAAATGACTTTCCTCATCCGTAATTATCATGTACAGTGTTTGTGAGGCTATAATCAGTTTGTTTTGGTTAGGTTAGAGGAATCTAATTAGCTCAATTAATAATTTTAAATCGGAGATCGATAGATTTTTGCTAGCCTGGGGAGGGAGGGAGGGAGGGGGACAAAGGCTGCGGGCCCAGCGGGAGGGGGAAAGGGCCACGCGCCGCACGTCCAGGGAAGGGGGAGCCGCGTATCCAGGAAAGGGGGAACGCGCCCGAGGAGGGAGGGGCGCTCGCACGCCTTGTGGGGGGGGGGGGGGGGGGAGGGAAAAGAGCGCCCAGGGGGAGGGGAGGTGCGTCCAGGGGATGGTGGCACCAAGGCAAGGGGGGCAAGTGGAGCATCCGACAGTGGGGGAGCATTTGGGGAAAGGAGATCATAATATGATTCGGTTTAGAAACATAGAAAATAGGAGCAAGAGTCGGCCATTCAGGCCTCCTCCACCATTCAAAATGATCATGGCTGATTGTCTAACTCAGTACCCTGTTCCTGCTTTTTTCCCATATCCCTTGATCCCTTTAGCATTAAGAAATATATCTATCTCCTTCTTGAATACATCCAATGACTTGGCCTCCACTGCCTTCTGTGGTAGAGAATTCCACAGGTTCACCACCCTCTGAGTGAAGAAATTTCTACTCATCTTGGTTCTAAATGGCATTCCCCGTATCCTGAGACTGTGACCCCTGGTTCTGGACTCCCCAGCCATCGGGAACATCCTCCCTGCATCTAGTCTGTCTAGTCCTGTTAGAATTTTATATGTTTCGATGAGATCACCTCTCATTCTTCTAAACACTAGTGAATATAGGCCTCGTCGACCCAATCTCTCCTCATACGTCAGTCCTGCCATCCCTGGAATCAGTCTGGTAAACCTTTGTTGCACTCCCTCCATGGCCAGGACATCCTTCCTCAGATAAGGAGACCAAAACTGCACACAATACTCCAGATGTGGTCTCACCAAGGCCCTGTATAACTGCAGTAAGACATCCCTGCTCCTGTACTCAAATCCTCTTGCAATGAAGGCCAACATACCATTCGCCTTCCTAACTGCTTGCTGCACCTGAATGCTCGCTTTCAGCGACTGGTGTACAAGGACTCCCAGGTCTCGTTGCACCTCCCCTTTTCCCAATCTATCACCATTCAAATAATAATCTGCCTTTCTGTTTTTACAACCAAAGTGGATAACCTCACATTTATCCACGTTATACTGCATCTGCCATGTTCTTGCCCACTCACCCAACTTGTCTAAATCACATTGGAGCCTCTTCACATCCTCCTCACAGCTCACATTCCACTCCAGCTTTGTGTCGCCTGCAAACTTGGAAATGTTACTTTTAGTTCCCTCATCCAAATCATTGATATATATTGTGAATAGCTGGGGCCCAAGCACTGATCCCTGCGGTACCCCACTAGTCACTGCCTGCCACCCGGAAAAAGACCCGCTTATTCCTACTCTCTGTTTCCCGTCTGTCAACCAATTCTCAATCCATGCCAGTAAATTCCCCCCAATCCCATTTTGCACACGAACCTCTTGTGGGACCTTATCAAAAGCCTTCTGAAAATCCAAGTACACCACATCCACTGGTTCTCCCCTATCTATTCTACTAGTTACAGCCTGAAAAAACTCCAGTAGATTTGTTAAGCATGATTTCCCTTTCATAAACCCATGCTGACTTTGTCCAATCCGTTAATGCCTTCCAAGTGTTCTGTTATCACATCCTTTATAACAGTGGGATTACATTTGCCACCCTCCAATCTGTATGAACTGTTCCAGAGTCTATGGAATTTTGGACGGTGATCACCAATGCATCCACTATTTCCAGGGCCACTTCCTTTAGTACTCTGGGATGTAGATTATCAGGCCCTGGGGATTTGTCAGCCTTTAGCCCCATTAATTTCCCTAGCACTATTTTTTTTTACTAATACTGATTTCCTTCAGTTCCTCCCTCTCGCTAGACCCTTGGTTCCCTAACATTTCTGGCAGGTTATTTGTGTCCTCCTTTGTGAAGACAGAACCAAAGTATGTGTTTAATTGTTCTGCCATTTCTTTGTTCCCCATTATAATTTCCCCCATTTCTGACTGTAAGGGACCTACATTTGTCTTCACTAATGTTTTTCTCTTGACATATGTATAGAAGCTTTTACAGTCAGTTTTTATGTTCCCTGCTAGTTTACTCTCATACTCTGATTAAGAGGGGAAAAATAATCTCTTTGTCCTCCTTTGCTGAATTCTGAACTGCTCCCAATCCTCAGGCTTGCCGCTTTTTCTGGCAATTCTGTATGTCTCCTCTTTGGATCTAATACTATTCCTAATTTCTTTTGTAAGCCACGGTTGAGCCACCTTTCCTGTTCTATTTTTGCGCCAGACAGGAATGTCTAATTGTTGTAATTCCTGCACACGTTCTTTAAATATTAGCCATTGCCTATCCACTGTCATCCCTTTTAGTAAAGTTCCCCAATCTATCATAGCCAACTCGCACCTCAGACTTTCGTAATTTCCTTTATTTAGATTCAGGACCCTTGTTTCAGATTCAACTACTTCACTCTCCATCTTAATGAGGAATTCTATCGTGTTATGGTCGCTCTTCCCTAAGGGACCCCGCACAACAATATTGTTAAATAATCCTTTCTCATTGCACAATACCCAGTCTAGGATCGCCTGTTCTCTAGTTGGTTCCTCAATGTATTGGTCTAGAAAACCATCACGTACACACTCCAGGAATTCCTCCCCCACAGTATTATTGCTAATTTGGTTTGACCAATCTATATGTAGATTAAAGTCACCCATGATTATAGTTGTACCCTTCTTGCATGCGTCTCTCATTTCCTGTTTAATGCCCTCCCCTACATCTCCACTACTGTTTGGGGGCCTATCGACAACCCCCACCAACGTTTTCTGCCCCTTGGTGTTTCTTAGCTCCACCCATACAGATTCCATATTGTGATTTTGCGAGCCAATATCCTTCCTCACTATTGCATTGATTTCCTCCTTTACTAACAACGCTACCCCACCTCCTTTCCCTTTTTGCCTGTCCTTCCTAAATATTGAATACCCCTGGGTGTTCAGTTCCCATCCTTGGTCACCCTGCAGCCATGTTTCCGTAATCGCAACTATATCATAATCGGTAATATCTATCTGCGCTGTTAATTCATCTAGCTTATTGCGAATGCTCCCCGCATTAAGACATAATGCCTTTAGACTTGTCTTTTTAAGATTGCCAGTCATCTTAGTTTTATTTTGCACTATGGCCCTATTTGTTTTTCACCCTTGTTTTCTCTGCCTTCCATTATTGCTTCTTCCCTTCCTGTCTTTTGTTTCTATCCTTGTTTCCCCCTCCTCTGTCTCCCTGCTCAGGTTCCCATCCCCCTGCTATTCTAGTTTAAACCTTCCCCAACAGCACTAGCAAACACCCCCACGAGGACATCGGTCCCGGTCCTGCTCAGGTGTAACCCTCCTGATTGTTCAGGTCCCACCTTCTCCAGAACCGGTCCCAATGTCCCAGGAATCTAAATCCCTCCCTCCTACACCATCCCTGCAGCCACGTATTCATCTGGTCTATTCTCCTGTTCCTATACTCACTAGCATGTGGCACTGGTAGTAATCCTGAGATCATTACTTCTGAGGTCCTGCTTTTTAATTTATCTCCTATCTCCTTAAATTCACCTTGCAGGACCTCATCCCTTCTTTTTAACCTATGTCATTGGTACTGATATGAACCACGACTACTGGCTGTTCACCCTCACCCTCCAGAATGCCCTGCAGCTGCTCCGTGACATCCTTCACCCTAGCACCAGGGAGGCAACATACCATCCTGAGTCACATTTGCAGCCGCAGAAACACCTATCTGTTCCCCTTACAATTGAATCCCCTGTCACTATAGCCCTGCCACTCTTATTCCTCCCCTCCTGTGCAGCAGAGCCACCCGTGGTGCCACGAACTTGGCTCTTGCTGCTTTCCCCTGATAAGCCATCTCCCCCAACAGTATCCAAAGCGGAATATCTGTTTGAGAGGGAGATGGCTCGATGGGACTCCTGCTCTACCTGCCTCGTCCTTTTACTCTGCCTGGCGGTCAGCCATTTCCTTTCTGCCTGCGTAATCTGTACCTGCGGTGTGACCACCTCACTGAACGTGCTATCCACGATAGTCTCAGCATCGTGGATGCTCCACAGTGAATCCACCCACAGCTCCAGCTCCGAAACGCGGTTAGCCAGTAGCTGCAGCTGGATGCACTTCCTGCACACATGGTCGCCAGGGACACCTGTAGTGTCCATGACCTCCCACATAGTGCAGGAGGAGCATATCACAGGTGCGAGCTCTGCTGCCATGACTTGCCTTAGATTTACACTGCATTCACCTCTCGGACTCTCTTCCCGCCCTCGGGACTCTCCTTTTACACCGCGCTCACCTCTCAGACTCTCTTCCCGCTTTCGGACTCTCCTAGAATAGTTTTGGAAAAGGACATGGAACGATCAAATGTAAAAATACTTAACTGGAGAAGGGTTAGTTTCAGTGAGTTGAAAAGGGATCTTGCCCAGGTGGATTGGAATCAAAAATTGGCAGGCAGAACAGTAATTAACAATGGGAGGCCTTCAAGGAGGAGTTGGATCGGGTACAGAGTAGACACGTCTCTACGAGGGGGAAAGGAAGGGCATCCAAAGCTAGAGCTCCCTGGATGACGAAAGATATAGAGATTAAAATGAAACAGGAAAAGGAGTTTTATGACAAATGTAAGGTTCATAATACAGTAAAGAACCAGGCTGAATACAGAAAGTACTGAGGAGATCTAAAAAAATGGAATAAGAGGAGCGAAGAGAGAGTATGAGAATAGATTAGCGACTAACATAAAATGGAATCTGAAAGACTTTTATGAACATGTAAATAGTAAAAGGGTAGTTAAAGGAAGGGTTGGGCCGATTATGGACAAAAAAAGGAGATCTTCTAGTGGAGGCAGAGGGCATGGCTGAGACACTAAATGAATACTTTGCATCCATCTTCACTGGAGAAGAGGATGCTGCCAATGTAGCAGTTAAGGAGGAGGTTGTAATGATACTGGATAGGAAAAAAATAGATAGAGGAGGTACTAAAAAGATTGGCAGTACTCAAAGTAGACAAGTTCCTCGGTCCAGGTGGGATGCATCCTAGGTTACTGAAGGAAGGGTGGAAATTGCAGGGGCTCTGGCCACAATTTTCCAATCCTCCTTCGATATGGGGATGGTGCCAGAGGACTGCAAATGTTACACCTGTGTCAAAAAAGGGGAGGGGGATAAACCCGGCAATTACAGGCCAGTCAGCATAACGTCAGTGGTGGGGAAACTTTTAGAGATAATTAATTGTCACTTGGAAAAGTATGGGCTCATAAATGAAAGTCAGCATGGATATGTTGATGGAAAATCGTCTTTGGCTAACTTGATTGAGTGCTTTGATGAAGGTAGTGCGGTTGATATTGTGTATCTGGACTTTCAAGAGGCATTTGGTAAAATACCACATAACAGACGAGTTAGCAAAATTAATAGGATTAAAGGGACAGCGGCAGCGTGGATACAAAATTGACTTATAAGGGACAGAAAGCAGAGTAGTGGTGAACGGTTGTTTTTCAGACTGGAGGGAAGTATAAAGCGGTGATCCCCAGGGGTCAGTATTAGGACCACTGCTCTTTTTGATATATATTAATGACCTGGACTTGGCTATAGAGGGTATAATTTCAAAGTTTGCAGATGACACGAAACTCGGAAATGTAGTAAACAGTGAGTAGAATAGTAACAGACTTCAGGAGGACACAGGCAGACTGGTGAAATGATACATTGCAGATGAAATTTAATGCAGAGAAGTGTGAGGGGATACATTTTGGTAGGAAGAATGAGGAGAGGCAATATAAACTAAATGGTACAATTTTAATGGGAGTGCAGGAACAGAGACACCTGGTGTGTATGTACACTAAATCTTTGAAGGTGGCAAGGCAAGTTGAGAAGGCTGTTAAAAAAGCATACAGGATCCTGGGTTTTATTAATAGAGGCAAGGAAGTTATGCTAAACCTTTATAAAACACTGGTTAGGCCTCAGCTGGAGTAGTGCGTTCAATTCTGGACACCACTTTAGAAAGGATGTGAAGGCGTTAGGTGTTCAAAATCATGAATGGTTTTGACAGAATAAATGAGAAACTGTTTCCAGTGGCAGAAGGTTCGGTAACGAGAGGACACAGATTTAACGTGATTGGCAAAAGAACCAAAGGCGACATGAGGAAACATTTTTTAACACAGCGAGTTGTAATGATCTGGAATTCACTGCCTGAAAGGGTGGTGGAAGCAGATTCAATAGTAACTTTCAAAAGGGAAATTGGATAAATACTTGAATGGAGAAAATTTACAGGGCTACAGGGAAAGAGCAGGGGAGTGGGACTAATTGGATAGCTCTTTCAAAGAGCCGACGCAGACACGATGGGCCGAATGGCCTCTGTCTGTGCTGTGATGCTATGCTCAGCACCCTATTAATGCCAACAGACTCTGAATGCACCAAGTATCAATGCTTGTACGCTCTTGGAAGGGTACAAATAATAAAAGCATCTTAATAAGGAATATCAGAGTAAGTTTATTAAACAGTACCCTTACCATACCTCATTGTTAACACCGTAGTAAAATGATTTGGGCTAATATTGATGCTGAATTTTGTCGATAGGTTCCCATGAATCTGTGTGGTGCTACAGACCATGGTTGGGAAGGTTCACTCTTATCCCTTACTAGTCTAAACTGCATTGCACGGCTATTTCCGTAACATCCTATTGACAAGTCTGCAATATTATGATCCTTATCCAATTACACAAATGCTGGAATACAGTAAACCCTCATGATAACTTGGTGTTTAGTAGCCCGACAAATCCCCATTATAAGAAGTCAGTACTGTAATAGGGTCTCCATATACCAGCACAGTCGTGGTCCAGAACTTACTTCAAGCCCAGTTTACTCAGTTACATTGCAAGAGCACCACATTAGTGGTTGTTTTAATGAGCTCCAGCAGAACAGGTTAGAGTATTTCCAAAAATACCTCACTGTGTGCTGTAACAATGACTTGAGGCATGATCACTCCCTCCACTCCACAATCAGTCTTCAGCATCTTTCCCTCACATGAATTCCCTCCCGAAACATCTCATATTATGAAGCACCTTCAGCCACTTCCCCAGTTTCCATCCTGCACCTGCTCAAGTGCAATCACCTTGGGACATTTTGCTATGTTTAAGGGGGTACAGGAACAGAGTCCTGGGGGTGCATGTACACAAATATTTGAAGGTGGCTGGACAAGTTGAGAAGGCTGTTAAAAAAGCATATGGGATCCTTGATTTTATAATCAGAGGCATAGAGATCAAAAGCAAGGAAGTTATACTAAACCTTTATAAATCATTGGTTAGGCCCCAGCTGAAGTAGAAACATAGAAAATTTACGGCACAGAAGGAGGCCATTTGGCCCATCGTGTTTGTGCCGGTCGAAATAGGCTTAACAGCCAGCCTAATCCCACTTTCCAGTACTTGGTCCGTAGCCTTGTAGGTTACGGCACTTCAAGTGTATATCCAAGTACCTTTTAAACGCAATGAGGGTTTCTGCCTCTACCACCCTTTCAGGTAGTGAGTTCCAGACTCCCACCACCCTCTGGGTGAAAAATTTTTTTCTTCCGCTCCCCAGTAGTGGGGCCACTTCTGGACACCACACTTTAGGAAGGCTGTCAAGGCCTTAGAGAAGGTGCAGAGGAGAGTTACCAGAATAGTACCAGGGATGAGGGACTTTACATGGAGAGACTGGAGAAGTTGGGATTGTTCTCCTTAAAGTAGAGAAGGTTAAGGGGAGATTTAGGTGTTCAAAATTATGAGGGGTTTTGATCGAGTAAATAAGGAGAAACTGTTTCCACTGGCAGGAAGGTCAGTAACCAGAGGACACAGATTTAAGATAATCAGCAAAGATATCCAGGGGGGAAACGAGGGGACATTATTTATTTTTTTATTAACAGAGTGAGTAGTTATGATCTGGAATGCACTGCCTTAAAGGGTGGTGAAAGCAGATTCAATAGTGACTTTCAAAAGGGAATTGGATAAATACGAGAAAATTTGTAGGGCTATGGGGAAAGATAGCTCTTTCAGAAGTAGAGAGTACAGGAGAGGGATGTCTTAATAGGACAAAGTCAGCATGGCTTTATGAAGGGGAAGTCATGTCTGACAAATTTGCTTGAGTTCTTTGAGGACATAACGTACAGGGTGGATAAAGGGGAACCAGTGGACGTAGTGTATTTAGACTTCCAGAAGGCATTCGACAAGGTGCCACATAAAAGATTATTGCTCAAGATAAAGAATCACTGGATTGGGGGTAATATTCTGGCATGGGTGGAGGATTGGTTATCAAACAGGAAGCAGAGAGTTGGGATAAATGGTTCATTTTCGGACTGGCAACCAGTAACCAGTGGTGTTCCACAGGGGTCGGTGCTGGGTCCCCAACTCTTTACAATCTATATTAACGATTTGGAGGAGGGGACCGAGTGCAACATATCAAAATTTGCAGATGATACAAAGATGGGAGGGAAAGTAGAGAGTGAGGAGGACATAAAAAACCTGCAAGGGGATATAGACAGGCTGGGTGAGTGGGCGGAGATTTGGCAGATGCAATATAATATTGGAAAATGTGAGGTTATGCACTTTGGCAGGAAAAATCAGAGAGCAAGTTATTTTCTTAATGGCGAGAGACTGGAAAGTACTGCAGTACAAAGGGATCTGGGGGTCCTAGTGCAAGAAAATCAAAAAGTTGGTATGCAGGTGCAGCAGGTGATCAAGAAAGCCAACGGAATGTTGGCTTTTATTGCTCGGGGGATAGAATATAAAAACAAGGAGGTATTGCTGCAGTTATATAAGGTATTGGTGAGACCGCACCTGGAATACTGCATACAGTTTTGGTCTCCATACTTAAGAAAAGACATACTTGCTCTCGAGGCAGTACAAAGAAGGTTCACTCGGTTAATCCCGGGGATGAGGGGGCGGACATATGAGGAGAGGTTGAGTAGATTGGGACTCTACTCATTGGAGTTCAGAAGAATGAGAGGCGATCTTATTGAAACATATAAGATTGTGAAGGGTCTTGATCGGGTGGATGCAGTAAGGATGTTCCCAAAGATGGGTGAAACTAGAACTAGGGGGCATAATCTTAGAATAAGGGGCTGCTCTTTCAAAACTGAGATGAGGAGAAACTTCTTCACTCAGAGGGTGGTGGGTCTGTGGAATTTGCTGCCCCAGGAAGCTGTGGAAGCTACATCATTAGATAAATTTAAAACAGAAATAGACAGTTTCCTAGAAGTAAAGGGAATTAGGGGTTATGGGGAGCGGGCAGGAAATTGGACATGAAGCTGAGTTCGGATCGGTCAATGCCCTGTGGGTGGCGGAGAGGGCCCAGGGGCTATGTGGCCGGGTCCTGCTCCGACTTCTTGTGTTCTTTAGATTTGTGGTTGGGATCAGATCAGCCATGATCTTATTGAATGGCGGAGCAGGCTCGAGGGGCCGATTGGCCTACTCCTGCTCCAATTTCTTATGTTCTTATGTTCTTATATTCTGGCATGGGTGGAGGATTGGTTATCTAACAGGAAGCAGAGAGTTGGGATAAATGGTTCATTCTCGGACTGGCAACCAGTGGCGTTCCGCAGGGGTCGGTGCTGGGTCCCCAACTCTTTACAATCTATATTAACGATTTGGAGGAGGGGACCGAGTGTAACATATCAAAGTTTGCAGATGATACAAAGATGGGAGGGAAAGTAGAGAGTGAGGAGGACATAAAAAACCTACAAGGGGATATAGACAGGCTGGGTGAGTGGGCGGAGATTTGGCAGATGCAATACAATATTGGAAAACGTGAGGTTATGCACTTTGGCAGGAAAAATCAGAGAGCAAGTTATTATCTTAATGGCAAGAAACTGGAAAGTACTGCAGTACAAAGGGATCTGGGGGTCCGAGTGCAAGAAAATCAAAAAGTTAGTATGCAGGTGCAGCAGGTGATCAAGAAGGCCAATGGAATGTTGGCTTTTATTGCTAGGGGGATAGAATATAAAAACAGGGAAGTATTGCTGCAGTTATATAAGGTATTGGTGAGACCGCACCTGGAATACTGCATACAGTTTTGGTGTCCATACTTAAGAAAAGACATACTTGCTCTCGAGGCAGTACAAAGAAGGTTCACTCGGTTAATCCCGGGGATGAGGGGGCGGACATATGAGGAGAGGTTGAGTAGATTGGGACTCTACTCATTGTAGTTCAGAAGAATGAGAGGCGATCTTATTGAAACATATAAGATTGTGAAGGGGCTTGATCGGGTGGATGCGGTAAGGATGTTCCCAAGGATGGGTGAAACTAGAACGAGGGGGCATAATCTTAGAATAAGGGGCTGCTCTTTCAAAACTGAGATGAGGAGAAACCTCTTCACTCAGAGGGTAGTAGGTCTGTGGAATTTGCTGCCCCAGGAAGCTGTGGAAGCTACATCATTAAATAAATTTAAAACAGAAATCGACAGTTTCCTAGAAGTAAAGGGAATTAGGGGTTACGGGGAGCGGGCAGGAAATTGGACATGAATTTAGATTTGAGGTTAGGATCAGATCAGCCATGATCTTATTGAATGGCGGAGCAGGCTCGAGGGGCCGATTGGCCTACTCCTGCTCCTATTTCTTATGTTCTTCCTGCAGTTATATAGGGCCTTGGTGAGACCACATCTGGAATATTGTGTGCAGTTTTGGTCTCCTTATCTGAGGAAGGATGTCCTTGCCATGGAGGGAGTGCAACGAAGGTTTACCAGACTGATGGCAGGACTGACGTATGAGGAGAGATTGGGTCGACTAGGCCTATATTCAATAGAGTTTAGAGGAATGAGAGGTGATCTCATCGAAACATATAAAATACTAACAAGGCTAGACAGACGAGATGCAGGGAGGATGTTCTCGATGGCTGGGGAGTCCAGAACCAGGGGTCGCAGTCTCAGGATACGGGGTATGCCATTTAGAACCGAGATGAGGAGAAATTTCTTTACTCAGAGGGTGATGAACCTGTGGAATTCTCTACCACAGAAGGCAGTGGAGACCAAGTCATTAGATGTATTCAAGAAGGAGATAGATATATTTCTTAATGCTAAAGGGATCAAGGGATATGGGGAAAATGCGGGAACAGGGTACTGAGTTAGACGATCAGCCATGATCATTTTGAATGGCAGAGCAGGCCTGAAGGGCCGAATGGCCTACTCTTGCTCCTATTTTCTATGTTTCTATCAAACAGCCAGCACAGGCACGATGAGCCGTATGGCCTCCTTCTGCCCTATATGATTCTCTGAAATGTGCGAATGTGCTGTACAAATCCAAGTTGTTCTTTAGGCACAGTGTGTTTCCAAGCTGTGGACACAAGGATGGTGCAATTTAACCAATCATATTGCTCAGGCGGAATTTCCAGCACTTACAAAGGCTCCAAAACTCAAACTTGGCCATTGTCTGATTAACGTGACTTTTCTCAGGGAAGTGGGGGTTGGGGAGAAAGAGAAGGCAGCAGGAGATAATGGTTTCTTTTGGGTCCGGTTGAATGCAAACTGACATCCCCAGTAATGGGAGACTGGAAGAGGGTAGCTAAAGTAAACATTGGTCCCTTAGAGGATGAGACTGGGGAAATAATAATGCAAAACAAGGAAATGGCAGAGGAATTGAACAGATATTTTGTATCTGTCTTCACAGTAGAAGACACTAATAACATACCAATAATAGTAGAAAATCAAGGGGCAAAGGGGAGGGAGGAACTAAAAACAATTACTATCACTAGAGAAAAAGTACGAGGTAAATTAATGGGTCCAAAGGATGACAAGTCCCCTGGACCTGATGGCTTGCATCTGAGGGTCTTAAAGGAAGTGGCTACAGAGATAGTGGATGCATTGGTTGTAATCTTCCAGAATTCACTAGATTCTGGAAAGGTCCCAGCGGATTGGAAAACTGCAAACGTAACACCCCTATTCATGAAGGGAGTGAGACAGAAAGCAGGTAACTATAGACCAGGTAGCCTAACATCTGTCATTGGGAAAATGCTAGAATCCATTATTAAGGAAGTAGTAGCAGGACATTTGGAGACTCATAATACAATCAAGGAGAGTCAACATGGTTTTATGAAGGGGAAATCATGTCTGACAAATTTATTTGAGTTCTTTGAGGAAGTAACGGGCAGGGTGGATAAAGGGAAACCAATGGATGCAGTATATTTGGATCTC
This sequence comes from Heptranchias perlo, assembly GCF_035084215.1. Taxonomy (NCBI): domain Eukaryota; kingdom Metazoa; phylum Chordata; class Chondrichthyes; order Hexanchiformes; family Hexanchidae; genus Heptranchias; species Heptranchias perlo. Next base: position 340,332 of record NW_027139099.1, on the reverse strand, counting down.
CAAAAGGCATTCGATAAGGTGCCACATAAAAGATTACTGCACAAGAGCTCATGGTATTAGGGGTAATATGCAGGCATGGATAGAGGATTGGCTAACTAACAGAAAACAAAGAGTAGAGATAAAAGGGTCATTTTCAAAAAGGCAATCTGTAACTAGTGGGGTGCCGCAGGGATCAGTGCTGGGGCCTCAACTATTTACAATATATATCAATGACTTGGATGAAGGAACAGAGTGTCCTGCGGCCAAATTTGCTGATGATACAAAGATAGGTGGAAAAGCAAGTTGCGATGAGGACACAAAGTGTCTGCAAAGGGATATTGACAGGTTCAGTGAATGGGTAAAAATTTGGCAAATGGAATATAATGTGGGAAAATGTGAAGTCGTCCACTTTATGAAGGAGGAAAAATAAAAAAGCAAAATATTATTTGAATGGAGAAATACTACAAAATGCTGCGGTACAGAGGGATCTGGGTGTCCTCGTACATGAAACACAAAAAGTCAACATACAGGTGCAGCAGATAATCCGGAAGGCAAACGGAATATTGGCCTTTATTTCTAGGGGGATGGAGTATAAAAGCAGGGAAGTCATGCTATGGGTGAGATCCTGAATGAATATTTCACATCGGTATTTACGGTTGAGAAAGGCATGGATGTTAGGGAACTTGGGGAAATAAATAGTGATGTCTTGAGGAGTGTACATATTACAGAGAGGGAGGTGCTGGAAGTCTTAACGCGCATCAAGGTAGATAAATCTCCGGGACCTGATGAAATGTATCCCAGGACGTTATGGGAGGTTAGGGAGGAAATTGCGGGCCCCCTAGCAGAGATATTTGAATCATCCACCGCGACAGGTGAGGTGCCTGAAGATTGGAGGGTAGCAAATGTTGTGCCTTTGTTTAAGAAGGGCGGCAGGGAAAAGCCTGGGAACTACAGACCAGTGAGCCTGACATCTGTAGTGGGTAAGTTGTTAGAGGGTATTCTGAGGGACAGGATCTACAGGCATTTGGAGAGGCAGGGACTAATTAGGAACAGTCAGCATGGTTTTGTGAGAGGAAAATCATGTCTCACGAATTTGATTGAGTTTTTTGAAGGGGTAACCAAGAAGATAGATGAGGGCTGTGCAGTAGACGTGGTCTACATGGACTTCAGCAAAGCATTTGACAAGGTACCGCATGGTAGGTTGTTTTTTTTTTTCTTTTCTTCTTTGTTTTTTTTAGAATCATAGAAGTTACAACATGGAAACAGGCCCTTCGGCCCAACATGTCCATGTCACCCAGTTTATACCACTAAGCTAGTCCCAATTGCCTGCACTTGGCCCATATCCCTCGATACCCATCTTACCCATGTAACTGTCCAAATGCTTTTTAAAAGACAAAATTGTACCCGCCTCTACTACTGCCTCTGGCAGCTCGTTCCAGACACTCACCACCCTTTGAGTGAAAAAATTGCCCCTCTGGATCCTTTTGTATCTCTCCCCTCTCACCTTAAATCTGTGCCCCCTCGTTATAGACTCCCCTACCTTTGGGAAAAGATTTTGACTATCGACCTTATCTATGCCCCTCATAATTTTATAGACTTCTATAAGATCACCCCTTAACCTCCTACTCTCCAGGGAATAAAGTCCCAGTCTGTCTAACCTCTCCCTGTAAGTCAAACCATCAAGTCCCGGTAGCATCCTAGTAAATCTTTTCTGCACTCTTTCTAGTTTAATAATATCCTTTCTATAATAGGGTGACCAGAACTGTACACAGTACTCCAAGTGTGGCCTCACCAATGCCCTGTACAACTTCAACAAGACATCCCAACTCCTGCATTCAATGTTCTGACCAATGAAACCAAGCATGCTGAATGCCTTCTTCACCACCCTATCCACCTGTGACTCCACTTTCAAGGAGCTATGAATCTGTACTCCTAGATCTCTTTGTTCTATAACTCTCCCCAACGCCCTACCATTAACGGAGTAGGTCCTGGCCCGATTCGATCTACCAAAATGCATCACCTCACATTTATCTAAATTAAACTCCATCTGCCATTCATCGGCCCACTGGCCCAATTTATCAAGATCCCGTTGCAATCCCAGATAACCTTCTTCACTGTCCACAATGCCACCAATCTTGGTGTCATCTGCAAACTTACTAACCATGCTTCCTAAATTCTCATCCAAATCATTAATATAAATAACAAATAACAGCGGACCCAGCACCGATCCCTGAGGCACACCGCTGGACACAGGCATCCAGTTTGAAAAACAACCCTCGACAACCACCCTCTGTCTTCTGTCGTCAAGCCAATTTTGTATCCAATTGGCTACCTCACCTTGGATCCCATGAGATTTAACCTTATGTAACAACCTACCATGCGGTACCTTGTCAAATGCTTTGCTGAAGTCCATGTAGACCACGTCTACTGCACAGCCCTCATCTATCTTCTTGGTTACCCCTTCAAAAAACTCAATCAAATTCGTGAGACATGATTTTCCTCTCACAAAACCATGCTGACTGTTCCTAATTAGTCCCTGCCTCTCCAAATGCCTGTAGATTCTGTCCCTCAGAATACCCTCTAACAACTTACCCACTACAGATGTCAGGCTCACTGGTCTGTAGTTCCCAGGCTTTTCCCTGCCGCCCTTCTTAAACAAAGGCACAACATTTGCTACCCTCCAATCTTCAGGCACCTCACCTGTAGCGGTGGATGATTCAAATATCTCTGCTAGGGGACCCGCAATTTCCTCCCTAACCTCCCATAACGTCCTGGGATACATTTCATCAGGTCCCGGAGATTTATCTACCTTGATGCGCGTTAAGACTTCCAGCACCTCCCTCTCTGTAATATGTACACTCCTCAAGACATCACTATTTATTTCCCCAAGTTCCCTAACATCCATGCCTTTCTCAACCGTAAATACCGATGTGAAATATTCATTCAGGATCTCACCCATCTCTTGTGGTTCCGCACATAGATGACCTTGTTGATCCTTAAGAGGCCCTACTCTCTCCCTAGTTACCCTTTTGCCCTTTATGTATTTGTAGAAGCTCTTTGGATTCACCTTTGCCTGATCTGCCAAAGCAATCTCATATCCCCTTTTTGCCCTCCTGATTTCTCTCTTAACTCTACTCCGGCAATCTCTATACTCTTCAAGGGATCCACTTGATCCCAGCTGCCTATGCATGTCATATGCCTCCTTCTTATTTTTGACTAGTGCCTCAATCTCCCGAGTCATCCAAGGTTCCCTACTTCTACCAGCCTTGCCCTTCACTTTATAAGGAATGTGCTTACCCTGAACCCTGGTTAACACACTTTTGAAAGCCTCCCACTTACCAGACGTCCCTTTGCCTGCCAACAGACTCTCCCAATCAACTTCTGAAAGTTCCTGTCTAATACCATCAAAATTGGCCTTTCCCCAATTTAGAATTTTAACTTTTGGGCCAGACCTATCCTTCTCCATAGCTATCTTAAAACTAATGGAATTATGATCACTGGTCCCAAAGTGATCCCTCACTAACACTTCTGTCACCTGCCCTTCCTTATTTCCCAAGAGGAGGTCAAGTTTTGCCCCCTCTCTAGTCGGGCCATCCACATACTGAATGAGAAATTCCTCCTGAATACACTCAACAAATTTCTCTCCATCCAAGCCCCTAATGCTATGGCTGTCCCAGTCAATGTTGGGAAAGTTAAAGTCCCCTACTATTACCACCCTATTTTTCTTGCAGCTGTCTGTAATCTCCTTACATATTTGCTCCTCAATTTCCCATTGACTATTTGGGGGTCTGTAGTACAATCCTATCAAAGTGATCTCTCCCTTCTTATTTTTCAGTTCTACCCATATGGACTCAGTGGGCGAACCCTCGGATATATCCCCTCTCACTACTGCCGTGATGTTCTCCCTAATCAAGAACGCAACTCCCCCTCCTCTCTTACCTCCTGCTCTATCTTTCCTATAGCATCTGTACCCTGGAACATTGAGCTGCCAGTCCTGCCCCTCCCTTAGCCATGTTTCAGTAATAGCTATAACATCCCAGTCCCATGTACCCATCCATGCCCTGAGTTCATCTGCCTTGCCCATCAGACTTCTTGCATTGAAATAAATGCAGTTTAATCTAGACTTCCCTTGGTCTTTGCCCTGCTTTCTCAGACCATCTGTCCGGTCATGTTCTGTACACTCTCCCTTACTGCCTTTTGTTTCTGTCACCACTTTATTTCCCACTGACTTCCTGCATCGGTTCCCATCCCCCTGCCACATTAGTTTAAACCCTCCCCAACAGCACTGGCAAACACTCCCCCTAGGACATTGTTACATAAGGTTAAATCTCATGGGATCCAAGGTGAGGTAGCCAATTGGATACAAAATTGGCTTGACGACAGAAGACAGAGGGTGGTTGTCGAGGGTTGTTTTTCAAACTGGATGCCTGTGTCCAGCGGTGTGCCTCAGGGATCGGTGCTGGGTCCGCTGTTATTTGTTATTTATATTAATGATTTGGATGAGAATTTAGGAGGCATGGTTAGTAAGTTTGCAGATGACACCAAGATTGGTGGCATTGTGGACAGTGAAGAAGGTTATCTAGGATTGCAACGGGATCTTGATAAATTGGGCCAGTGGGCCGATGAATGGCAGATGGAGTTTAATTTAGATAAATGTGAGGTGATGCATTTTGGTAGATCGAATCGGGCCAGGACCTACTCCGTTAATGGTAGGGCGTTGGGGAGAGTTATAGAACAAAGAGATCTAGGAGTACAGATTCATAGCTCCTTGAAAGTGGAGTCACAGGTGGATAGGGTGGTGAAGAAGGCATTCAGCATGCTTGGTTTCATTGGTCAGAACATTGAATGCAGGAGTTGGGATGTCTTGTTGAAGTTGTACAGGGCATTGGTGAGGCCACACTTGGAGTACTGTGTACAGTTCTGGTCACCCTATTATAGAAAGGATATTATTAAACTAGAAAGAGTGCAGAAAAGATTTACTAGGATGCTACCGGGACTTGATGGTTTGACTTACAGGGAGAGGTTAGACAGACTGGGACTTTATTCCCTGGAGAGTAGGAGGTTAAGGGGTGATCTTATATAAAATAATGAGGGGCATAGATAAGGTCGATAGTCAAAATCTTTTCCCAAAGGTAGGGGAGTCTATAACGAGGGGGCACAGATTTAAGGTGAGAGGGGAGAGATACAAAAGGATCCAGAGGGGCAATTTTTTCACTCAAAGGGTTGTGAGTGTCTGGAACGAGCTGCCAGAGGCAGTAGTAGAGGCGGGTACAATTTTGTCTTTTAAAAAGCATTTGGACAGTTACATGGGGAAGATGGGTATCGAGGGATATGGGCCAAGTGCAGGCAATTGGGACTAGCTTAGTGGTATAAACTGGGCGACATGGACATGTTGGGCCGAAGGGCCTGTTTCCATGTTGTAACTTCTATGATTCTATGATTCTAGGGTGCTGGTGAGAGCACACCTGGAGTACTGTGTGCAGTTCTGGTGCCCTTATTTAAGGAAGGACATACTTGCATTGGAGGCAGTTCAGAGAAGGTTCACTAGGTTGATTCCGGGTATGGAAGGGTTGTCTTATGAGGAGAGATTGAACAGGTTGGGTCTATACTCATTGGAGTTTAGGAGAATGAGAGGCGATCTTATTGAAACATACAAGATTGTGAGGGGACTCGATAGGGTCGATGCTGAGAGGATGTTACCCCTCACGGGGGAATCTGAAACTAGGGGGCAGTGTCTCAGAATCAGGGGTCGCACGTTTTCGACGGAAATGAGGAGGAATTTCTTCTCCCAGAGGGTCGTGAATCTTTGGAATTCTTTACCCCAAAAAGCCGTGGAGGCCGAGTCACTGAATACATTCAAGGCTCTGAGTTAGATAAATTTTTGATCAGCAAGGGAGTCAAAGGATATGGGGAAAGGGCGGGAAAGTGGAGTTGAGGTAAAAATCAGATCAGCCATGATCTCAATAAATGGCGGAGCAGGCTCAAGGGGCCGAAAGGCCTACGCCTATCTCTTATGGAACCAAACTAGCCTTCTTTCGCTGACACTGAATCCGATATCTCAGTCAAGAAGCTCTGTGCTGAGCAATTAATCTTAGTCAGGGGAGCAGCGGTGGATGCTATGAGAGGCCCCAGCCACGGGGTGGGGTGGGCATTTCCTGCTCCTGATCTCCACCAGGTGACCTTTGTTGGGACTGTGTAGGCAGGAAGCGATGGCTCAGTTGGAGTCAACCCAATGCTCCAACAATATGACAACAACGCATGAAGGCTAGCTATTTGGGCCAGATACTGAAGATCTGCTGCTGCTTGTGGAACTACACCCCAACATAAAGTGGAGTTTTCAGAAAGGGAAAGAACGAAAAAAGCATATGCTTTGATGCAGCACCATTTGTGTGGATTAAATGTTTACAACGATGTGGTTCTTGCTGTTTCTGCAACACTGGGGTCTGAAGCCCCAGCCGAAATTAAAAGCAGCACTGGTCTCATTGTTTCTACATTGGCCAAGTACACCATCGTATCCATCCTAACAGAAGGAAAGTTCAAGACTTAGTTTTGTACAAATCGGTGATTAAAGGGAACTCTCGATGTGCTGCATGCCACTTTTTGGCATATTAAATCAGGGTCCGCAGACTTGCAAAGAGACTGACTAAATCTGTTCGAATAAGATAAATAGTTGAAGGGTTATGATGTCAGTTTCAGTGGTTTTCCACTGCATGTTCAATAACCTGCTCCTGCTTGGAAGTGAGGAAATTATGCTTCCATGTTAGAGCCTTAATCAGACCCCATCTGGAGTACTGCATTCTGTTCTGGGCATCGAACCTCAGGAAAAGTATACTGATCTTGGTGGGGGTGCAGCGCAGATTCACCAGAATGATACCAGGGCAGTGGATACATAAAGGGTAGTCGAATTCTGGAACACTCTCACCTCAAAGACTGGCTGCTCGGTCAACTGAAATTGTCAAGTCTGAGACTGATAAGACTTTTGTTCGGTAAGGTTATCGAACAGTATGGTGAAAGAGTGGGTGAATGGAGTTGAGGTGCAGGCTCGAGGGACTGATTGGCCCACTCCTATATTTTGTGGCAGCCTTTAAAAACTATGTGGGGCCTCCTCAGGAAAGAATTCTTTCTTCAGACTTTTTGGGCCATTTTTATCTGCCCTGGTAAAGTGAAAACACACTAGCCATCCTAACCCATATACACCATAATGGATTTTCCAACCTAAACTACATGGCAAAACGTAGAGAAGGGTCCTCAGCCCAACTACCTTCAGCTGTTTCATCAATGAACTTCCCTCAGTCATAAGGTCAAGAGTGCAACTTCACTGAGGATCTCACAATGTACAGCTCCATTCACAACTCTCTGGCAAGGCCAGCATTTATTGCTCATCTCTAGTTGCCCTTGAGAAGGTGGTGGTGGGCCTACTTCTTCAACCACTGCAGTCTCCGTGTGGTGAAGATACTCCCACAATGCTGTTAGGTAGGGAGTTCAAGGATTTTGACCCAGCGACAATGAAGGGACAGCAATATATGTCCCAAGTCGGGATGGTGAGAGACTTGGAGGGGAACTTGCTGTGCCCATACACCTGCTGCCCACTTCCTTCTAGGTGGTGGAGCTCATAGGTTTGGGAGGTGCTGCCGAAGAAATCTTGACTTGCTGCAGTGCATCCCGTAGACAGTACACACTGCAGCCATGGTGCACCATGGTGGAGGGGTTGATGTTTAAGGTGGTGCATGGCGTGCTGATCAAGCAGACTGCTTTGTCCTGCATGGTGTCAAGTAGTGTTGTTGGGGCTGCCCCCATCCAGGCAAGTGGAGCGTATTCCATCACACTCCTGACTTGTGCCATGTAGATAGTGGAAAGGCTTTGGGGAGTGAAAAGGTGAGCCACTCGCCACAGAATATCCAGCCTCTGACCTGCTTTGGTAGCCGTTGGTAATGGTAAAGCCATTGAATGTCATGGGGTGATGGTTAGGATCTCTCTTGTTGGAGATGTAATTGCCTGGCACAAATGTTACTTGCCACTTATCAGCCCAAGCCTGGATGTTGTCCAGGTCTTGCTGCTGTCCAGGTCTTGCTGCATGTGGGCTCGGACTGCTTCATTATCTGAGGGATTGCGAATGGAACTGAACACACTGCAATCATCAGCAAAGAGCCCACTTCTGACCTTATGATGGAGGGAAGGTCATTGATGAAACAGCTGGAGATAGTTGGGCCGAGGACACTGCTCTGAGGAACTCCTGCAGCGATGTCCTGAGAAGAGCGGCCTTCAACAACAATCATCTTCCTTTGTGCCGGGTATGACTCCAGCCACTGAAGAGCTATCCCCCTGCTCACCACTGACTTCAGTTTTATTTGGGCTCCATAGGTGCCACACTCAGTCAAATGCTGCCTTGATGTCAAGGGCAGCCATTCTCACCCCACCTCTGGAATTCAGCTCGTATCCATGTCTGGACCAAGGATATAATACAGTCTAGAGCCGAGAGGTCCTGGCAGAACGCAAACTGAACATTGGCGAGCAGGTTATTGGTAAGTACCGCTCGATAGCACTGTTGACGATTCTTTCACTCACTTTGCTGATGAGTGGGAATAGGCTGATGGGGTGGTAATTGGCCAGGTTGGATTTATCCTGCTTTTTGTGGGCAGAACATACTTTGGCATCTACCTGACAATGTGGAAAATTGCCCATGTTGTAGCTGCACTGGAACAGCGTGGCTAGTTCTGGAGCACAGGTCTACAGCACTACAGCTGAGATGTTTTGGGGGCCCGTGGCCTTTGCTGTGTCCAGTGCACTCAGCCATTTCTTGACGTCACGTGGAGTAAACCAAATTGGCTGAAGATTGGCAACTGTGATGGTGGGCACCCCAGGAGGAGGCTGAGAAGGAGCATCCACTCAGCACTTCCAGCTGAAGCGGGATGCAACGCTTCAGCCCTGTCTTTTGTACTCACGTGATGGGCTCCACCATCGTTGAGGATCGGAAGCCTCCTCCTCCTCCTGTTAGTTGCTGAATTGTCCATCATGGTTCATGACTGGTGGCAGGGCTGCAGAGCTTTGATCTGATCCGTTGGTCGTAGGATCGCTTAGCTCTGTCTATAGCATGCTGCTTATGCTGTTTAGCACGCACATCATCATGTGTTGTAGCTTCACTAGGTTGGCACCTAGTGCTGCTCCTTACACTCCTCATTGAACAAGAGGTGTCCCCCTGACTTGATGGTGATGGAGGAGTGAGGGATCTGTTGGGCCTTGACGTTTTAGGTTGTAGTGGTATACAACTGCTGCTGATGGCCCACAGCGCCACATGGATGTTCATTTTTGACCTGCTCGAGCTGTTCTCAATCTATCCCACTTAGAACAGTATCACAAAACACTATGGCCCGTGTCCTCAGTGTGAAGACAGGACTTGGTCTCCACAAGGACTGTGTGGTGGTCACTCCTACCAATGCTGTCGTGGACAGACGCATCTGTGAGGACCAAGTCAAATAGGTTATTCCTTTGAGGAAACTTTACTCCTTATCTAACCGTACTGTACCTGTCCTAGGTTGTCAGTCTAATGTAGGTGGTACTACGATGATGGTGGAATACACCTTGATGCTACACACTTCGTTGTAATAGTTAGCTCAATCATTTTCAATCAGGAACTCTTTTCTAACCACAACTATTTGGGGCAAACTGTGTCTACTAACAAAGTTTGGAGTTTATAAAAACATTGTTGGAGCAAGAAAAGAAATGTGAGAATTAGACATACACAAGACTACAGTAATGGGGGTTTCACAATTTGAAATAGGGGTCGGGGTAAGAATGCATAGCATCAAAAGTAAAGCACTGCTGTCTGTTAAGATCTGTAACTGTAGATGTGCACTGCTCCAAACCTGGGCAGCCATCAAACCTGAAACTGTCAAAGATAGAAGGGTGCATTTTCCATAATCAGTCATATTACAAGAAAAATCTTTTGGGTGGGTGGAGTGACAGGTAAAGAAGCCAACCCTATAGAGAAAATATTTAAAGGCCACATAACAATGTAAAGTTAATTTTATTATATGCTGCTGTGCTAATGTTCTGCCACTGGAGGGTGTTCCCTGCATTACTAAATGTTATAATTCACTGGAGCTCAAATCTGGACAAGAATCCCTACAAACAGACCAAGGAACTCAATACAAAACTATACATGAAACTTGAAAAGGGCTCATCACAATTAAGCAACTGTTAAAAAGTAAAATCAGTACCTTTACTTGGCTTGGAGGGCAGTCTACTCTTGGATTTGCTGGAACTCCTTGATGCATTTTTGTCTTCCGTGTCCTTGATAAATTTCTGCACTTCATCAAAAGGCAGTTTATGGAGAACCACAACAGGCTTGATCACTTTCTTCAGGTCCTCCACTAAATCCATTTTTTCCACCTTTACTTTTAATTCATTCTTATCCACTGACTTTCTCAATTCCTTCTGCTCATTGCAAACATTACCATCCTTATCCCGCTTGATTTTTGGAATTACAAAGTTTTTTAGTGCATCAGACCTTCCTCCCCCCAGTAGATAGCTGGGAAATTTTTCTTTATCAGAAAGGGGTTTGGGAGTCTCTGGTTTCACTCTGCTCCCCTCAGATCTCCGGTCGTCCCTGTCTTTACTGCTCAATGTTCCTGACGGAATGTCTGATCTTCTACTCTGCTTCAATGCAGTTCGATCTTTAATTTCAGATTTTATTTTCCCAGGCTCTCTGTTATCCTGTTTAACTCTGGGACTTTCTGATCGCAATCTCTGCTCTTCTGGTGAACGGCGCTCCCCTCTGTCCCCCTGCTCCCCTCTGTCCCCCCGCTCCCCTCTGTCCCCCCGCTCCCCTCTGTCCCCCCGCTCCCCTCTGTCCCCCCGCTCCCCTCTGTCCCCCCGCTCCCCTCTGTCCCCCCGCTCCCCTCTGTCCCCCCGCTCCCCTCTGTCCCCCCGCTCCCCTCTGTCCCCCCGCTCCCCTCTGTCCCCCAAATCAGAACGTGCTTTCTTTTCCCCCCTCACTGGTTTTGAGCAGTCTGTCCTGTTATGTTTAGAAGTCTCATTTCGACTAAGTTTAGAATCAGACTCGCTCTTGCTCAGTTTTGGGGTCTCTGGTCTCCTGACCTTTGATGGATCCACTTTTCCCTTTTCAGGATCATTTTTCTCATCTACTTTCTGTTTCTGGGTTTCCTGATGCAGCTCTCGTTTATCTTTGGGAGTCTCTGAACTCTGCCGTCCCTCGGGTCGTGGTTTTGGTGTTTCTGATCTACTCTCAGCTTTCATTTTTGTATGTTCAGATTTGCCCTCATGTTTGTGTTTAGATATTTCAGGTCTCTTCTCTGGTGTTTGTTTAGCCACATCTCGCCTGTTGTCGTGCTTTACTTTTGGTGTCTCTGGTCGGCTATCACTCTTCTGTTTTGGAGTTTCCGGCCTGGGTTTGATCACATCAGGCCGGCTGTCGTTCTTTTGACTGTCGTCCATTTGTCCCTCATTTTCAGATTTCCTCCTGGGAATCTCTGGGTGGTTTTCTGGCTTAGGTTTTAATGTTCCCGTTGTATCTTCTTGCCGTGTAATTAAAGTCCCTTCAGTGCCCTGCCGGGCCAACTCCGAAGACTTCTTCACATTTTCTGAATCAGGGGGAGGGGCTGCTTGTCCATCAGTTCTTCCTGCCTGTTGCAGATCAATACTGACCAGGAGAGCAGGCCTGTTTGCACCACCCCCACTACCACCTCCTCCTCCTCCTCCTCCTCCAGCAGGCTCTTGGGGGAATGAGTCTTGTTTCCGTTTTTTTAAGGGCTTGTCTAAGAAAAAGGAATAAAGTTAAATATCACTTTCATGTACTTGCACAATATAATGCAATTATATCAAAAGACAGTATAATGCGGAGGGCTGGGGGGTGGATTCACCTTACATTTTCTGGGAAAAGGATGAAATTACTCCAGGTGTGATCTATCACTTGACTTGCACTGGTCACACCACATTTAGTGTACTGGAAAAGGTGAGAAAGGAATAAGACAGAGTCCAAGACCGAAGTGGATGAGCTAGGAGGAAAGATTAGAGAAGCTCAAACTCTGCACCCCAAAACAAATGCAGTTAAGGAGTGGGAAACATCATTTGAGGTACATCAAATATTTAATGTACATAAAAGGTAAATCCGGATTACCTTAAAAATATTCCAGTTTGGCAGGATCAGGTTTAAAATTAGTTAAATGTAAATTTAATAAGCAATATAAAGTATTTCTTTACTCAAAGTTGGATAAAAATTTGGAATGATCTGACAGGACAGTGGAAACACATATTTAAGTGGTTAAATTCGGAGATGGGAAAGGCAAATTATTAAAAGGGTGAGCTTCGATGGGTGGTCTGACAGCTTACAGCCATAATATCCTCGCCACCGTGATATGGTTAACCGGTTAAATCCAGTCCTTTTTGTAGAAAATGTAGTCTTCATCCAATTTTGGGGGGGGGGGGGGGGGGGGGGGGAGAAAAGAGAGATGGGGGGGAATGTATCCACCCACATAGTAATAATCCAGGAAAGCACTTTTTTTTCAAAAAGTGGGGACTTTATAAAGCATAGGATGGCATAACTTGGTAGGAATCTGTAAATAAGGTAATAATTGCATAATTCTTTCTCTAGTGTGGACCTCAAAATTAAGACTGCACAACGAGACACCATGACCAGATACTGATTAGTCTATGGTCCTGCAGTTTTAAAAACTTACTGACTAAAGCTATAACTATCAGCTACTCCTTTACTGCACCTTATACATGCATGTCGACAAAATGTCAGCAGCAGGGACTCTGCATGTCAAGCTGAAGCACAGTAGAAACATTGTAGGGCTAGAGTTCCAGTAACAACGTGTGATCACTAAGGTCTCACAAAGTAGAACAGTCAGTGTATCCAAGTTTCACATTCATACTATAGGCTTTAACACAAAGATTTCAGTGAAGTGTAATTGTGGCCTTGGAGAAAAAGCACCCAATCAGAAGAGAAGTATCGATTAAATCTGTTAATGCGAGTGTTGGTAAGCTACAGGCACAAGTTACCACATGGGGTTATGATATGGTGGCAATAATGGAGATTTGGTTCAAACATGGGCAGGAATAAAACACTGGTTAGGCCACAGCTGGAGTACTGTGTGCAGTTCTGGTCGCCACACTACAGGAAGGATGTGATCGCTTTGGAGAGGGTGCAGAGGAGATTCACCAGGATGTTACCAGGGCTGGAGCGCTTCAGCTATGAAGAGAGGCTGGGAAGATTGGGTTTGTTTTCCTTGGAGCAGAGGAGGCTGAGGGGGGACATGATTGAGGTGTACAAAATTATGAGGGGCACAGATAGGATGGATACTAAGGAGCTTTTTCCCTTCGTTGAGGGTTCTATAACAAGGGGGCATAGATTCAAGGTAAAAGGCGGGAGGTTTAGAGGGGATTTGAGAAAGAACTTTTTCACCCAGAGGGTGGTTGGAGTCTGGAACTCACTGTCTGAAAGGGTTGTGGAGGCAGGAACCCTCACAACATTCAAGAAGCATTTGGATGAGCACTTGAAATGCCATAGCATACAAGGCTACGGACCAAATGCTGGAATATGGGATTAGAGTAGACAGGGCTGATGGCCGGCGCGGACACGATGGGCCGAAGGGTCTCTATCCGTGCTGTATAACTCTATGACTCTAATGGGAGCTAAACATTCCTGGCTACAGTGTATTCAGGAGGGATAGGGGAGGATAAAAGACAGGGGGCAGGGGTGGCAGTGTTGATCAAGGATAATGTTACACTTGGCAGATACAGTTTAATGCGGATAAATGTGAAGTGATGCACTTTGGGAGGAACAACATGGAGGGGCAGGATAATCTAAATGAGTGGGTGCAAGAGCAGAGGGACCTGGGGGTGCCTATTCATAAATCTTTGAAGGTAGCTGGGCAAATGATAAGGTGGTTAAGAAAGCATATGGGATACTTGGCTTTGTAAACAGGGGGACTGAATACAAAAACAAGCAAGTCATGCTAAACCTTTACAAATCACTGGTTCGACCTTAGCTGAAGTACTGTCCACAATTCTGGACACCACACTTTAGGAAGGATGTCAAGGCCTTGGAGAGGGTGCAGAGGAGATTACCAGGATGATACCAGGGATGAGGGACTTCAGTTATATGGAGAGATTGCAGAAGTTAGGATTGTTCTCCTTAGAGCAGAGAAGGTTATGGGGAGACCCAAGAGATATTCAAAATAATATAGGATTTTGATAGAGCAAGTAGGGAGAAACCGTTTCCTCTGGCAAGTGGGTCAGTAACTAGAGGGCACAGATTCAAAATAATAATAAAAGAACGAGAGGGAAATGAGGAGAATTTTTTTCACAGAGGGTTGTTCTGATCTAGAACGCACTACCTGAAAGGGTGGTGGAAGCAGGTTCCATAGGAACTTTCAAAAGGCAACTGGACATGTACTTGAAGAGGACTAATTTGCAAGGTTACGGGGAAAAAGCTGGGAAGCTGGACCACATTGAACAGCTTTCAAAGGGCCAGCACAGGCACTACAGGCCAAATGGCCTCCTTTTGTACTACAAGATTAGAATCATAGAAAGTTAGGACGCAGAAGGCGGCCATTCGGCCCATCGTGTCCTTGCCGGTAGAATTCTATGATTCTAATCCTTGTAAACTCAAGATTGTGTCTGGAGAGAGTATTTTTAACTGAATAACACACGTGTTACAGATCGGTCAATGGTGGGGGGGTAAAGTGAGGTGAAGATTTATCGTGCAACATTAAAATATATTGACTGAAGTACAATATTTCCTAAAGCTCATTGGTATTTATGCACCAAAATCTCGTGACAAGACTGCATTCGTTGGCCAATTGCAAAATGTATTGGTCTTGATCTAATGACCAGAGCTAAATCAAGCCCTGCTCCTGCCAGTGGTACCTGGTAAAATCAGATACCGCAGCTACACGTGAACCATTTCATTTGCACTATCCTGTTAACTTAAGCAGTGAGGAGAGAATCCATTTGACATAAAATTATCCTTGTACAAGCAATGTGATCTACTAAGATGTAAAGTAGGGCCTCAAACTAACAATGATGTTCTTTAAACAGTTGCCAAGTTTTTCAATTGCTCAGTGAATCAAAGTGCCCTTCAGTTTTGTCAACACATGTTGTTCCTTTCTCTGAGATGGACTGTGCTACTAATACTAAGGTGCAAATCACACCCAATTATGCTCAACCCAAGGCATAAGAACATAACAAATAGGAGGAGTTGGCCATATGACCCCTCGAGCCTGCTCCGCCATTCAATATCATGGCTGATCTTCGACCTCAACTCCACTTTCCCGCTCGATCCCCATATCCCTGGATTCCCAGAGAGTCCAAAAATCTATCGATCTCAGCCTTGAATATAATCAATGACTCAGCATCCACAGCCCTCTGGGATAAAGAATTCCAAATATTCACAACCCTGAGTGAAGAAATTCCTCCTCACCTCAGTCCTAAATGGCCGACCCCTTATCCTGAGACCATGCCCCCTAGTTCTAGACTCTCCAGCCAGGGGAAACAACCTCTCAGCATCGATCCTGTCAAGCCCCCCTCAGAATTTTATATGTTTCAATGAGATCAACACATTCTTCTAAACTCCAGAGAGTATAGGCCCATTCTACTCAACCTCTCCTCATTGGACAACCCTCTCATCCCAGGAATTAATCTAGTGAACCTTCATTGTACCAAATCTATGGCAAGTATATCCTTTCTTAGATAAGGAGACCAAAACTGTACACAGTACTCCAGGTGAGGTCTCATCAAAGCCCTGTACAATTGTAGTAAGACTTCCTTACTCTTGTACTCCAAACCCCTTGCAATAAAGGCCAACATGCCATTTGCCTTCCTAATTGCTTGCTGTACCTGCTAATTTTTTGTGTTTCTTGTACGAGGACACCCAAATCCCTCTGAACACCAATATTTCTCACCATTTTAAAAATATTCTGTTCTTCTATTCTTCCTACCAAAGTGAACAACCTCACATTTCCCCACATTATACTCCATCTGCCAACTTCTTGTCCATTCACTTACCCTATCCATATCCCTTTGCAGCATCTTTACGTCCTCCTCACAGCTTACTTTCGGACCTAGCTTTGTATCATCAGTAAACTTGGATACATTATACTCAGTCCCTTCATCTAAGTCATTAATATAGATTGTAAATAGCTGAAGCCCAAGCACCAATCCTTGCAGCACCCCGCTAGTTATAGCCTGCCAGCCTGAAAATGACCCGTTTATCCCTACTCTCTGCTTTAAGAACATAAGAACATAAGAAATTGGAGCAGGAGTAGGCCAATCGGCCCCTCGAGCCTGCTCCGCCATTCAATAAGATCATGGCTGATCTGATCCCAACCACAAATCTAAAGAACACAAGAAGTCGGAGAAGGACCCGGCCACATAGCCCCTGGGCCCTCTCCGCCACCCACAGGGCATTGACCGATCCGAACTCAGCTTCATGTCCAATTTCCTGCCCGCTCCCCATAACCCCTAATAACCTTTACTTCTAGGAAACTGTCTATTTCTGTTTTAAATTTATCTAATGATGTAGCTTCCACAGCTTCCTGGGGCAGCAAATTCCACAGACCCACCACCCTCTGAGTGAAGAAGTTTCTCCTCATCTCAGTTTTGAAAGAGCAGCCCTTTATTCTAAGATTATGCCCCCGAGTTCTAGTTTCACCCATCTTTGGGAACATCCTTACTGCATCCACCCGATCAAGACCCTTCACAATCTTATATGTTTCAATAAGATCGCCTCTCATTCTTCTGAACTCCAATGAGTAGAGTCCCAATCTACTCAACCTCTCCTCATATGTCCGCCCCCTCATCCCCGGGATTAACCGAGTGAACCTTCTTTGTACTGCCTCGAGAGCAAGTATGTCTTTTCTTAAGTATGGACACCAAAACTGTATGCAGTATTCCAGGTGCGGTCTCACCAATACCTTATATAACTGCAGCAATACCTCCTTGTTTTTATATTCTATCCCCCTAGCAATAAAAGCCAACATTCCGTTGGCTTTCTTGATCACCTGCTGCACCTGCATACCAACTTTTTGATTTTCTTGCACTAGGACCCCCAGATCCCTTTGTACTGCAGTACTTTCCAGTCTCTCGCCATTAAGAAAATAACTTGCGCTCTGATTTTTCCTGCCAAAGTGCATAACCTCACATTTTCCAATATTATATTGCATCTGCCAAATCTCCGCCCACTCACCCAGCCTGTCTATATCCCCTTGCAGGTTTTTTATGTCCTCCTCACTCTCTACTTTCCCTCCCATCTTTGTATCATCTGCAAATTTTGATATGTTGCACTCGGTCCCCTCCTCCAAATCGTTAATATAGATTGTAAAGAGTTGGGGACCCAGCACCGACCCCTGTGGAACACCACTGGTTACTGGTTGCCAGTCCGAAAATGAACCATTTATCCCAACTCTCTGCTTCCTGTTCGATAACCAATCCTCCACCCATGCCAGAATATTACCCCCAATCCCGTGATTTTTTATCTTAATAATCTTTTATGTGGCACCTTGTCGAATGCCTTCTGGAAGTCTAAATACACTACGTCCACTGGTTCCCCTTTATCCACCCTATACGTTATATCCTCGAAGAACTCAAGCAAATTTGTCAGACATGACTTCCCCTTCATAAAGCCATGCTGACTTTGTCCTATTAAATTATGCTTATCTAAATGTTCCGTTACTGTCTCCTTAATAATAGACTCCAAAATTTTACCCACCACAGATGTTAAGCTAACTGGCCTATAATTTCCAGCCTTCTGCCTACTACCCTTTTTAAATAACGGTGTTACATTAGCAGTTTTCCAATCTGCCGGGACCTCTCCTGAGTCCAGGGAATTTTGGAAAACTATCACCAAAGCATCCACAATCCCTACTGCCACTTCCCTCAAGACCCTAGGATGGAAGCCATCAGGTCCAGGGGATTTATCCGCCTTGAGTCCCATTATTTTACTGAGTACCATCTCTTGAGTGATTTTAATCGTATTTAGCACCTCCCCCCCCAGAGCCCCCTGTTTGTGCAGTGTTGGGATATTCTTAGTGTCCTCTACTGTAAAGACTGAAACAAAATATTTGTTCAGCATTTTTGCCATCTCCATGTTTCCCACCATTAATTTCCCGGTCTCATCCTCTAAGGGACCTATGTTTGCCTTAGCCACCCTTTTTCTTTTTATATAACTATAGAAACTCTTGCTATCTGTTTTTATATTTTTTGCTAATTTCTTTTCATAATCTAACTTCCCTTTCTTAATCAATCCTTTAGTTACTTTTTGCTGTCTTTTGAAGAATTCCCAATCTTCTATCCTCCCACTAAGTTTGGCTACCTTATATGTCCTTGTTTTTAGTCGGATACTATCCTTGATTTCTTTACTTAGCCACGGATGGCTGTCATTTCTTTTACACCCTTTTTTCCTCAGTGGAATATATTTATTTTGAAAGTTGTAAAATAACTCCCTAAATGAACACTACTGCTCATGTACCGTCTTACCCTTTAATCTATTTTCCCAGTCCACTTTAATCAATTCCGCTCTCATACCATCATAGTCTCCTTTATTCAAGCTCAGTACGCTTGTTTGAGAATCAACCTTCTCACCCTCTAATTGGATATGGAATTCAACCATGTTGTGGTCGCTCGTTCCAAGGGGATCCTTAACTAGGACATTATTAATTAATCCTGACTCATTACACAGGACCAGGTCCAAGGTTGCCTGCCCCCTTGTAGGATCAGTTACATACTGCTCAAGAAATCCATCCCTGATGCACTCAATGAACTCGTCCTCAAGGCTGCTCTGCCCAATTTGATTTGTCCAGTTAATATGATAATTAAAATCCCCCATAATTATGGCTGTTCCCTTATTACATGCCCCGACTATCTCCTGATTAATACTTCTTCCAGCAGAGTTGCAACTATTTGTCCGTTAACGAAGCCTCAATCCATGCTAATACATTACTAACCCCATGAGCTCTTATCTTGTGTAGCAACCTTTTATGTGGCACCTTATCGAATGCCTTTGAAAATCCAAATATACTACATCCACTGGTTCCCCTTTATCTACCCTGCTAGATACATCCTCAAAAAACGAATAAATTTATCAAATACTATTTCCCTTCCATAAAACCAGGTTGACTCTGCCTAATCATATTATGATTTTCTAAGTTACAACTTTCTTAATAATGGATTCCGGCACTTGCCTGGATGAGTGCAGCTCCAGCAACACTCAAGAAACTCGACGCCATCCAGGACAAAGCAGCCCGCTTGATTGGCACCCCATCCACCACCCTAAACATTCGCTCCCTTCACCACAAGCGCACTATGGCTGCAGTGTGTACCATCTAAGAGCTGCACTGCCGCAACTCGCCAAAGCTTCTTCAACAGCACCTCCCAAACCCGCGACCTCTACCACCTAGAAGGACATGGGCAGCAGGCACATGGGAACAACACCACCTGCACGTTCCCCTCCAAGTCACACACCATCCTGATTTGGAAATATATCACCGTTCCTTCATCGTCGCTGGGTCAAAATCCTGGAACTCCCTTCCTAACAGCACTGTGGGAGAACCTTCACCAGACGGACTGCAGCGGTTCAAGGCGGCGGCTCACCACCACCTTGTCAACAGCAATTAGGGATGGGCAATAAATGCCAGCCTTGCCGGCGATGCCCACATTCCATGAATGAATTTTTTAAAAATTAAAATTTTCCTGACGACCAATGTCCATCTAACTGGCCTGTAGTTCCCTGTTTTCTCTCTCCCACCTTTCTTGAACACCACGGTCACATTTGCTACCTTCCAATCCACTGGGACAGTTCTTGAATCTAGGGAATTTTGGAAGATCATAACCAATCCATCTTTCAGCCACCTCTTTCAGAACCCTAGGTGTAGGCCATCAGGTCATGGGGATTTATCAGTTTTTAGTCCCATTAGTTTCTCAAGTACTTTTTCTCTACTGATATTAATTACTTTAAGTTCCTCACTCTCATTAGCCCCTTGGTTCCCCACTATGCTTTTTTTGTGCTCTACTCTGAAGACAGATACAAAATATTTGTTTACCGTCTCTGCCATTTCCATATTCCCCATTATAATTTCTCCTGTCTCAGCCTCTAAGGGACCAACGTTTACTTTTACTACTCTCTTCCTTTTTACATATTTGTAGAAGCTCTTACAATCTGTTTTTAGATTTCTTGCTAGTTCACTTTCATATTCCATTTTCTCCCTTACCAATTTTTTGGTCGTCCTTTGCTTGTTTCTAAAACTCTCCCAATCCTCAGGCTTACTACTCTTCTTGGTAACATTATAAGCCTCTTCTTTTAATCTAATACTATTCTTAACTTCTTTAGTTAGTCACGGATGAATCACTTTTCCCGTGGAGTTTTTATTTCTCAATGGAATTATATTCGTTGATAATTATGAAATATTTCTTTAAATGTTTGCCATTGCTTATCTACCATCATACCCATTAATCTAATTTCCCAATCTGCCGTAGCCAACTCGCCCCCTCATAGCTATGTAGTCAGCTTTATTTAAATTTAAGACTCTGGTTTTCAACTGGGTATGTCATTCCCAAACTCAATGTGAAATTCTATCATATTATGATCGCTCTTCCCCAGAGGATCCTTTACTGTGAGATTACTAATTAACCCTGCCTCATTACACAAGACAAGATCTAAAATAGCCTGTTCTCTGGTTGATTCCATGACATATTGTTCTAGGAAACTGTCTCAAATGCATTCCATGAACTCGTCCTCCAGACTACCTTTGCCAATTTGATTTGTTCAGTCGATATGAAGATTAAAGTCCTCCATAATCCAGTAGACCATCAGTGGAACAGCGTTATTTTGGATCCATGATGCCAGGTATAGATTTAGGATTAGGAAGTTCAGAGACCAGAATTTTAGCATACAACACAGTAGCCGTCAGTTGGACCTATGTTAAATCAGGCATACTGAAAATGGCCACAGATCTGAACCCAGCCTGAAGACAGTTACGTCACTTTTCAGATAGGTGCCAGCTTATGTAAATAACAAGTCACAACAACGTACATTCCACCACATGCACGCAATCAAGGTTACATTGTTTTGGAGAACAGAGGCTCAAATTCTGGAAGTTATAAACTGCTATAGAATATAACATTAATAGCTACGTAACTTTGTACCAAACAGATGACTGTAAGAGGGCTGGATTCAAAACAAGTTTGGTTGTCTGGATCTTGTTCCAAGTAATCATGAGTACACAGCAGCAATGTTCATTTCCTATCAAATCCTGGAATAAAACTGCTGACAAATGAAGCACTCAACATTACAAGAACGCATACTTGTGGACACTGACACTTGTACAAAAGGTTTTATTAACTCATTTCAATATTAGGAACTGCTCTTATGCAAGTGGAAGTATCAGAACTTTGGCATTCACTTGAGAATGGGTGTGAAGCAGAACAGAGAACAAAGCCAGGGAGACACTGTCTGAACTAAGTTACTACTACCTCTCCCTCAACAGGGCCTCGAGTGCTTCATGTGTGTCAAATCTGACCAGAAGTCCTAGGTGTTTGGTACTGTTGCACCAGTCAGCAGTTCTATTTCCCTTTAGCAAATGCCACAGGTTTATGCTGGAATGCAGAAAGTAATGATTCCTACTGCTTAGCATGATATGCTGCGTCAGACAGTAGAGAACAGGCCAAGACATTGTGCTTTCTATCAAGTGTTTGCATCAAGTCACATTAATAAAATTACTATTTGGAGACTAGCAAAGCAACATCTGGAAGTTTGTTCTAGATGTCTATAGAATAGAATATAACATTAACAGTAGGTGTGTAGCTCTGTACTGATCAGCGGAACGAAAGATGGTTGGATGCTCTGCAAAGTGCGGTATAAATTTCAGTCGTCTCCAAAAAGCTGTACACTGCACTTCAAAACAAAGACAATCTGCTACTTTATCTCAGATAAAAAATTACTCCAGCGATTTAGTAAAGATACTGCCTCTAAGTGTTAAATTCAAATTCTGCATTCCTTCTGCATTGTGATTACATTGCCAGTCCAATTTGAGAAGACAACTTCAATCTGACTTGCGGGAGGCTCCCCAAAGCCACTAGCAACCGCAGTAACTCACAAAAGCAGAAATAGGACCTCAGAGCGGCTAGTTACAGCGGCATTGACAACATGTTCCTTGCCACACTCCTGCGTAATTGGTGAGTGGAACTTTTGTTGAGGGTGGAAAGGGCGAAAAATGGAGGGTGAGGGGGAAGAGGAACTTTAAAGTTCATTTTTCCTTCTTATAAACGTCACAAGATTCTCTTGAACAGATTAAAATCTCACCTTTATCCTGTACCTCCTTGGAAAATCTCTCTCTCTCCATGGCAGACTCTCGTTCTATCCGTTCAATCTCTGCTAAAGCATCCAATTCTACCTCATCGTATGGTGTCATAGTCTGCTGTTGTGATTGCTGCTGCAGTGGCTGTGACTGTGACTGTGCTGTTTTCACTGTTCCAACTGCAGTGTTCTGTTGTAAGACAGGAACCTGCTGTGCTTGAAGGAAGGCCTGCTCCTGTTGAGGCACACACTGAGCAGGAACGTTCACTGAGCCATGGACATCATTAGGAGTCCCTGGCTGTTTTGCAGTCTGTTCAGGGAACTGCATACTGTTCAATTCTGCCTCATTCTCTGTACTGCTGTCCATGTTTGGGAGCATATCATCCTGCTGATCTCGAACTCGAGTCAGCCTCAGAGTGAGCTTTGTACAGTCCTTAGATGGAGAGCTGACAATGTCATACATAGCAGTCTTATCTGCCTGTTCTTTTTCCTCCTTGGTCAGCTTAGCCTTTTTATTTTTCTTCTTGCTTCCCATCCTATCTGGGGAATCCAGCAGAATATCAGGTGGGGCATCTCTGGGTGAGGTGTAAGGAGGCGGCGACTGCAAGATCAGAGGCGGCCTGGATGCTGTCAGCACAAAAAAGGTAGAGTTCAAATCTAGTGCATGGACTGCAGGGTACAAAACTTCTAAATAGCATTTTAACTTGTATGAAATATTGACACTGCACCATCCAATAGCTTTACAAGTATAATTCTCCAAACTCCCAGTGATAAATATTCTACGGTACAAAATGTAACCCAGTTACACTCCCAAAGCTCAGAAATCGGAGGAGGAACAATTACCAGCACTTATCCTATCCTATTAAACACCAAAGTCATAGTGAGCCATAGACTGGCAAGGACAATGACAATGGATAATAAAATGGGTGAAAGGAAAGGTCATTCATCAAAATAACCTTCCAAACTGACACGTGTGGGTTTTGTGCCTGACCAGCTGAACAAGGACGGTGGTGGGTGCCCTCCCTACATTAATCACACCAAATGCACTTTAGAATGTGAACTCTAAAAAGTGAACATAGGACATCTACCTCTGTAACTGGCTGACCTGGGAGATCCAGTTGCAATGTCCTGCTCCTCGAGGGATTCCTTACCAAGAATACTGGCAAGATTCACTCACGTTAAGTGGTGTACAGCCCACCACTAATCTCCTGTGAAGCAGTAGCATGAGTGAAAACAGCTGAAGAGGACACAAAGGAAATCATCAGGAAAACTGAAGGTAGTTGCGGCTAGTAGACCAAACGTGTAAAGAGATACATTTAATGCCATTCTTCTCGGACACACCACTGCAGTAAAGACAGAATTCCCAAACTGGATTGACAATAGGCTTTAATGAAGACAAGGTCTTGAATAGGGATCAAATGAGATTTTCAAAATATCATGCTGAATGCCAAATTTCTCAAGTACAGGTCTAGTTCTATTCAAGGTCTGTACTTTTATCACCTCTCCAGTCACTCTCAGGAGCTCAGCTCATTATCTAAGTACAAGGCAAACATGCATTCTTGCACACCAAAGGAGGATCAACTAACAGGCTTTATATGCACACCAAGGGTTGGCATAAGGAGGTGATTGCCAAGTCAAAGGGAAGTACTTTGTACTGTAAGTACTTACCACTAATAGCAAATTTAAGGATTCTTAACTCTTTGTTGAGGTCATAAAAGATGCATCCTTTTAAAAAGTGCCAACTAATCTTTCCTTCAGCCCACGAAGATCACTTTGAACTTGTTAAAATGTCTTGGGTCACAAACACTTGTGCAATTTCAGTGCTGAAAGCAGCAAGAATAGAAATTCCTTCGTGTGAACCGGTAAAGGGCATGTTCAAAGGTTTTCCATTGTAAAAGTGATTCACTCACTCATCTCCAGTTGCTGAGCATCCTAATTTCTGTAAACAAGGCAGTGATGCCATTCCCACTGCCTGAGAATCTGAGGCGACGGCATTCCATTACCCAAAAAGCAGTGAAAGGTAGTCGGTAATGTTCTGATGGGAATGTGCGCTCAGGATATTTTGAAATGGTTACTGGAGTCCACTTTGGACAAACTTGTTCAGAGCATTATGCTGAAAACCGGTGAATGCTCTGGATCAAGACAACAACAGATGCCTTTGAAAACAAGGCACTTACATATTTCTCAAAACATTCCAATGGATTTAAGGCTGCCGCCCCTTAAAGGATTATGACCTGCTCTTGGACCAAGTGGAAGTCTGAATCATCCTTCAGCAAGGGATCCCAATCCATCATCCTTGACAGGAAACATCAGTGCTGAAAATTGTACTGTACATCCTTGGCTGAGAAACGATCAGAAAGGAAATAAACACTGAGTACCCCCACCCAAACAGTTTCAGTGGTATTACACGCTGCATCAAACTGGGATTTAACAACCGCAACCTCTCATCATCAATGCATTGTTTCTAAGGTTCCTAGACACAATGGGAGGGTAGATAAATGGAGCACTATCTTCTCCCATAAGACATGCTGTGTAGGCTTCATTATCTGCCAGGTGCAGACTGCATTTTATACCTTGAGCCTCTCTCCCCAAGGAAAGAATTAAAGGGCCCAATGTATCCTTTGTAAGACACCCCAACAAGCAAGTGATAAAAGCAGTATTGAATCTCCACAGGAAAGTTTTGAGAAACTCTAACCCAAAACTGGTAAGCAGTCACAGGCTGACCTGCTTGGGTGGGTCATGAAAGGCCCTACTGAGAGGAAGGGCTCAGCACTCATTTGCTGCTGAAGATTGAAGAATGCAGAGATAATGAAAACCAGCTGTGGGAAGCAAGCAAGCTCTGATCCTCGGGGCTGTGGCCCACATGTGTAGGGTTATTGTTTGGAATTTGACGGGGGGGGGGGGATTCAGTGAAGTAAAAATGGATGCTAAAGAAGACAATATACACGAAATCAGACTGCAAGAGGATTTCTCCAAGAAAGTCCTGAAGCTAGAAATTTCAGAGAGGAACATTTCAACCAGCAAGATAGAAAGATTGGATTCACCATCAGATTTGCCTTGCATAGGGAGTGCAACCAATGCACGAGTCACACATCAGATTTACAATCTTCCAGTCAGCTGAGCAGGTACAGATTTAACCCACAAGTGTCTGTGTACTGATGATTTAATCTGAAGCAGAATATACAAGCTGTTTCTATGATCTCATCAAACACCCTGAGACAGTTTAGTGCATACTCTCAGGGCCAATGCGATGGTTTCACTAAACTCAACCATCTGTAAAACTGTAAATGTAACTGATACAACCATAATTATTCAGCTACCAATGCACTACCTCACTCAAAACAAAAACAGTTTTATAAACCTGAATAAACAAAGATTTTCACCAAAGGGCCCCCCTCTTTGTAGTTTCATCTTTCTGGACAACCTTTGTGTGGGATGAAATCGTCTCAAATTAAAAAGCCACTTAAATCAATCATGGTAATAAGTTATGATCTAAATCGTTTGCATATAGAATTGTCTTAAATTTCAAATTGCACTAAGTGAATCCAAACCTTATTTTAGAATAGAACTTTATCCCAGATAATAAGCTTGCAGTAATGGAGCAATAATTAAACAGATAGTAAAGTGGCAGGGAGTGCTTTCACTACAAAGTACACCCCTCATCCGTAACTAAATTTAGTAGTGCATCTCCCAATAGGTAAGGGATATCATTTCAGTAAGGTGCATAGCCACTCGTGGAAAATACTCCATTCCAGCTTCAGACTCTCCCCATGGCATGTTACAAAGTTAGCTACACCTTCCCTCTGCCTCCCATCCCTCGGCGTGACCCTTACTTCAGTGAGAAATAGTCCTAGATTTAAAGTACCTGAACCAGGAAGAGTTTTGATTCTTCAGTGTAAACATCATGCACAAAAGACAGGGACTCTATCTATGGGCCCAAAACAATGCGAAACAAAATAGATAAGTTTCAATAAATCTCAATATAATTATCCAATTGTGGGGACCAAATGACTTAAAGCCAGTGAACAATTGTCCTTGAGGCTCATGTCATCCTGCCCCTCAATTAGATTGCTGCTTTGCAATCAGTCTCAAGTATCCATTATTTTACACACAATATCCAGGATAGGTTCAGTTCATGCATCTTTATAAATGTACCTTTTGGAGTCCCATCGCTGCTCGCAGGAGAACACACCGTTTGTGGGGACCTTAAAGGGAAGGAAGCAGCATTTCTCAGTGAAGAATCACCATCCTACAACAAAAAATTTAAAACATTAGCTTAAAAAAACTTGAAGCAAATAACCAAACAAAATCTAATGCAACAAATTAAAGGGGAAGGAAAGAAACAACTTGCATTTTTATAGCGCTTTTTACAACCACATGACATCCTAAAGCACTTCACAGCCAATGAAGTACTTTTGAACTACAGTCACTGTTGTAATAATCATTAATAGGAGCTTGTAACAAAGGTAATGCAGTAATTGTAGGGGACTTTAATCTTCATATAGACTGGGCAAATCAAATTGGTAAAAATAGTTTGGAGGACGAGTTCACGGAATGCTTTCGAGACGGTTTCGTAAAGCAATATGTCATAGGACCAATCAGGGAACAGGCTATTTTAGATCTTGTATTATATAATGAGACAGGGTTAATTAGTAATCTCAGTAAAGGATCCTCTGGAGAAGAGTGATCATAATATGATAGAATTTCACATTGAGTTTGAGAGTGTTGTACTTAAGTCTGAAACTAGAGTCTTAAACTTAAATAAAGCCAATTACATAGGTATGAGGGGCAAGTTGGCTACGGTAGAATGGGAAATTAGATTAAAAGATATGACAGTAGATAAGCAGTGGCAAACATTTAAAGAAACATTTTATAATTCTCAACAAATATACATTCCATTGAGGAATAAAAAGTCCACAGGAAAAGTGATCCATGGCTAACTAAAGTTAAGGATAGTATTAGATTAAAAGAAGAGGACCATAATGTTGCCTAGAAGAGTAGACGCCTGAGCATTGGGAGAGTTTTAGAAACAAGCAAAGGACGACCAAAAAATTGATGAGAAAATAGAATATGAAAGTAAACTAGCAAGAAATCTAAAATCAGATTGTAAGAGCTTCTACAAGTATGTAAAAAGGAAGAGAGTAGCAAAAGTAAACAGTGGTCCCTTAGAGGCTGAGGCAGGAGAAATTATAATGGGGAATAAGGAAATGGCAGAGACGGTAAACAAATATTTTGTATCTGACTTCATAGTAGAGCACAAAAAACATATCAGAAAAAGTGGGGGAACCCAGGGTCTAATGAGAGTAAGGAATTTAAAGTAATTAATATCAGTAGAGAAAAAGTACTGGACAAACTAATGGGACTAAAAACCGACAAATCCCCTGGACCTGATGGCCTACACCTAGGGTTCTGAAAGAGGTGGCTGCAGAGATAGTGGATGCATTGGTTATGATCTTCATAGAATCATAGAAAATTTATGGCACAGAAGGAGGCCTTCATGTCCGTGCCGGCCGAAAACGAGCCACCCAGCCTAATCCCACTTTCCAGCACTTGGTCCATACCGCTGTAGGTTACGGCACTTCAGGTGCACGTCCAAGTACTTTTTAAATGAGTTGAGGGTTTCTGCCTCTACCACCCTTTCAGGCAGTGAGTTCCAGCCCCCAACCAACCTCTGGGTGAGAAATGTTTTCCTCAGCTCCCCTCTAATCCTTCCACCAATCACTAAGTCTACGCCCCCGGTCACTGACCCCTCTGCTAAGGAAAACAGGTCCTTCCTATCCACTCTATCTCGGCCCCTCATAATTCTATCCACCTCAATTAAATCACCCCTCAGCCTCCTCTGTTCCAAAGAGAACTCCAGCCTATCCAATCTTTCCTCATAGCTAAAATTCTCCAGTCCTAGCAACATCCGTGTAAATCTCCTCTGTACCCTCTCTAGTGCAATTACATCTTTCCTGTAATGTGGTGACCAGAACTGTACACAGTACTCAAGCTGTGGCCTAACCAGTGTTTTATACAGTTCCAGCGTAACCTCCCTGCTCTTATATCCTATGCCTCGGCTAATAAAGGAAAGTATCCCGTATGCCTTTTTAACCACCTTATCTACCTGTCCTGCTACCTTCAGGGATCTGTGGACATGCACTCCAAGCTCCCTCACTTCTACTACACATTTCTGTATCCTCCCATTTATTGTGTATTCCCTTGCCTTGTTTGCCCTCCCCAAATGCATTATCTCACACTTCTCTGGATTGAATTCCATTTGTCACTTTTCTGCCCACCTGACCAGTCCATTGATATCTTTCTGCAGTCTACAGCTTTCCTCCTCACTATCAACCACACGGCCAATTTTTGTATCATCTGCAAACTTCTTAATCATGCCCCCTACCTTCAAGACCAAATCATTAATATATAACACAAAAAGCAAGGGACCGAGTACTGAGCCCTGTGGAACCCCACGGAAACAGCCTTCCAGTCACAAAAACACCCATCAACCTATACCCTTTACTTCCTGCCACTGAGACAATTTTGGATCCAACTTGCCACTCTCCCTTGGATCCCACGGGCTTTTACTTTTTTGATCAGTGGGCCATGTGGGACCTTGTCAAATTGGGATGTGGGATCTTCTAAATTTCCATAGATTCTAGAATGGTCCCAAGCAGATTGGAAGGTAGCAAATGTGACCCCACTGTTCAAGAAACAAAATGAGAGAGAAAACAGGAAACTACAGGCCAGTTAACCTGACACCAGTCATTGGGAAAATGCTGGAATCCATCATTAAGGAAGTGGTAACAGGGCACTTAGAAAATCATAATATAATTAGGCAGAGTCAACATGGTTTTATGAAACGGAAATAGTGTTTGACAAATTTATTACATTTTTTTTTGGAGATGTAACTAGCAGAGTAGATAAAGGGAAACCAGTGGATGTAGTATATTTGGATTTTCAAAAGGCATTCGATAAGGTGCCACAGTAAAGATTGTTATGCAAGATAAGAACTCCTGGGGTTGGGGGTAACATATCAGCATGTTACAATTTCAAAATTTGCAGATGACACAAAACTTGGAAGGGTAGTGAACAGTGAGGAGGACAGTGATAGACTTCAAGAGGATATAGACAGGCTGGTGGCATGGGCGGACACGTGGCAAATGAAATTTAAGACAGAAAAATGCGAAGTGATACATTTCAGTAGGAAGAACGAGGAGAGGCAATATAAACTAGAGGGCACAACTCTAAAAGGGGTACAGGAATAGAGAGATCTGGGGGTATATGTGCACAAATCATTGAAGGTGGCAGGTTGAGAAAGTGGTTAAAAAAGCATATGGGATCCTGGGCTTTATAAATAAAGGCATAGGGTACAAAAGTATGGAAGTCATGATGAACCTTTATAAAACACTGGTTCGGCCACAACTGGTGTATTGTGTCCAGTTCTGGGCACCACACTTTAGGAAGAATGTGAAGGCCTTAGAGAGGGTGCAGAAAAGATTTACTAGAATGGTTCCAAGGATGAGGGACTTAAATTACGTGGATAGACTGGAGAAGCTGGGGTTGTTCTCCTTCGAACCGAGACGGTTGTGAGAAGATTTGATAGAGGTATTCAAAATCATGAAGGGTCTAGACAGAGCAGATAGAGAGAAACTGTTCCCATTGGCAGAAGGGTCAAGGACCAGAGGACATAGTGACTGGCAAAAGAACCAAAGGTGACATGAGGAATTTTTTTTAAAAAACACAGTGAGTGGTTAGGATCTGGATTGCACTGCCTGAGGGGGTGGTGGAAGCAGATTCAATCATGGTCTTCAGAAGGGAACTGGATAAGTACTTGAAAATAAAAAATTTGCAGGGCTACGGGGAAAGGGCAGGGGAGTGGGACTACCTGGATTGCTCTTGCATAGAGCCAGCATGGACTCGATGGGCTGAATGGCCTCTTTCCTCTCTCTAACCTTTCTATGATTCTAAATCCGTGCTGGCTTTCCTTTATTAATCCACACTTGTCCAAGTGACTGTTCATTCTGTCCCGGATTATTGTTTCTAAACTCTTCCCCCCACCGAGGTTAAACTGTGGCCTGTAGTTGCCGGGATTATGCTTACACCCTTTTTGAACAAGGTGTAATATTTGGAGGTGCACAAGAGTAGCCTGCTCTCCAACTTTACAATTTTCAATTTACACAGCGTCAGTCCATCAGGGGAAATCAGTCTGTACTAGTACGGCATAGTAGATAGCTACATCATCCGTGGTCATATTGCACCCAAGCTCCTAATCAACTCTTGGATATTATCACTGCTACGAAGTAGCATTCTGTTGAGATAAAATTACTTAGGGATACCGTCCGTTTAAGAAATGAGTGGAACATCCTTTTCCATAATTGAATAGAAATAAACCTTTACCCTAGGTCATGCCTTTCACACACCTAGACCCTCAAAACAGCAATACCGACAACTGTATGAGATCAAAAACAGGTCCAAACTACAACAAAATATAACGTGGCACTTTACAAAAGTGGTGGACAGAACAAGAAACAATGAATAGCCTTTGCATGAGGAGCTTGAACTTGTTTTAAAGAATGAGGAAGACCACACATATCAAGAAATGTAAACCTTCGTTCCTCATTCAACCCCCAGGTATAAATGAATATACAAAAGCACAGAAAGAGTTCATGGTACACTTGAGGATGGAAATCTTGGATCCTGCTTTGAGCACAGTGCCAATGTATTTATCATCCTCAAGTGTCAAGACAGTAATACTTAGTGAAAACCATGTATACTGCTCTAGGCACATAAGCAAGCTTAGAACAAGATGGTCCATCAAGCCCACTCCTTCTGAAGTCCATGTATGGTACCTTAATCATGAATTCTCTGCTTCTCTCACTCCCCCAAGATCTCTGTACTTTTCTAATCCCCATGCATCTTCTTTACAGACAGCCTCAAGAGGAACCCTCCATGCACTGCCCCAAGAAAAAGTCACTGCACGAACAGAATGAGCTCAGACTCTCCCTGCTTACCTGATTTTCGTAATGGGGTTACCTAAAGAGCCGACCTATCCACTCTAGTATTTTAAAAATCTGGGTTATAGCGCCTCAATCTTTTTTCTGAAGAAAAATAAATTCCATTCTGTGATTTTCTCCAGAGACAAGAGACCAACAATCATCCCAGTGGTGAGAAGTGGCCTCATCAGTACATGGTTAGAACATAAGAACATAAGAAATTGGAGCAGGAGTAGGCCAATCGGCCCCTCGAGCCTGCTCCGCCATTCAATAAGATCATGGCTGATCTGATCCCAACCACAAATCTAAAGAACACAAGAAGTCGGAGCAGGACCCGGCCACATAGCCCCTGGGCCCTCTCCGCCACCCACAGGGCAGTGACCGATCCGAACTCAGCTTCATGTCCAATTTCCTGCCCGCTCCCCATAACCCCTAATTCCCTTTACTTCCAGGAAACTGTCGATTTCTGTTTTAAATTTATCTAATGATGTAGCTTCCACAGCTTCCTGGGGCAGCAAATTCCACAGACCGACCACCCTCTGAGTGAAGAAGTTTCTCCTCATCTCAGTTTTGAAAGAGCAGCCCCTTATTCTAAGATTATGCCCCCTCGTTCTAGTTTCACCCATCTTTGGGAACATCCTTACTGCATCCACCCGATCACGACCCTTCACAATCTTATATGTTTCAATAAGATCGCCTCTCATTCTTCTGAACTCCAATGAGTAGAGTCCCAATCTACTCAACCTCTCCTCATATGTCCGCCCCCTCATCCCCGGGATTAACCGAGTGAACCTTCTTTGTACTGCCTCGAGAGCAAGTATGTCTTTTCTTAAGTATGGAGACCAAAACTGTATGCAGTATTCCAGGTGCGGTCTCACCAATACCTTATATAACTGCAGCAATACCTCCTTGTTTTTATATTCTATCCCCCTAGCAATAAAAGCCAACATTCCGTTGGCTTTCTTGATCACCTGCTGCACCTGCATACCAACTTTTTGATTTTCTTGCACTAGGACCCCCAGATCCCTTTGTACTGCAGTACTTTCCAGTCTCTCGCCATTAAGAAAATAACTTGCTCTCTGATTTTTCCTGCCAAAGTGCATAACCTCACATTTTCCAATATTATATTGCATCTGCCAAATCTCCGCCCACTCACCCAGCCTGTCTATATCCCCTTGCAGGTTTTTTATGTCCTCCTCACTCTCTACTTTCCCTCCCATCTTTGTATCATCTGCAAATTTTGATATGTTGCACTCGGTCCCCTCCTCCAAATCGTTAATATAGATTGTAAAGAGTTGGGGACCCAGCACCGACCCCTGTGGAACACCACTGGTTACTGGTTGCCAGTCCGAAAATGAACCATTTATCCCAACTCTCTGCTTCCTGTTCGATAACCAATCCTCCACCCATGCCAGAATATTACCCCCAATCCCGTGATTTTTTATCTTAAGTAATAATCTTTTATGTGGCACCTTGTCGAATGCCTTCTGGAAGTCTAAATACACTACGTCCACTGGTTCCCCTTTATCCACCCTATACGTTATATCCTCGAAGAACTCAAGCAAATTTGTCAGACATGACTTCCCCTTCATAAAGCCATGCTGACTTTGTCCTATTAAATTATGCTTATCTAAATGTTCCGTTACTGTCTCCTTAATAATAGACTCCAAAATTTTACCCACCACAGATGTTAAGCTAGAAGGCACACCTCTCCTGCCAGGAAGGTAACAGGTCCAGAGCTGCTGTACTGGTGTCTAAAAACCTGGAAATAAATTCCAGTATCCTTGCAATGTTGAGGTTTACTCTCTTTATAACACCACTTGTCAAGACTTTGGTGCTGGCATCATCACAGATGGGTGCTGAAGGCCCTTGATCTCCTTTGCTCAGACATCACAGCACAACATTCAGTAACCAAGATGATTTAGCTGTAGGAGCTTCATGAACAGTATTGCATACAGTACCATAAATGATCATAAAAGTATAAATGAGGAAGGCTATTCAGCTCACCTTTCCGTAGAAACCTAAGGTGCCACCATTCAACTGCCTCGTGAATGTTTCTGTCTCCACCTTCCCTGGAAGGCCAATCCCAGTAAGATGGTTGATGCCCTCAGGCCAGGGATATGCATGTAATGCTGCCCTCTATATAGCCCACTCTTGAAGCAGGCCTTTGTAAATCACCGGTCTTACATCTGATGCAATTAGGAGCGAACTCCTGATTTATCGAGTCCACTGCTCTGGCAGTGCTGTGACTTCCTGAACCGCTCGCCCTCTGACCCCCTGGGAGATAATCAACCAGCCAGCACAACTATTGGTAGCTGCATCTCAAAGACTGCCATTATGGCATTTGGGAAAACCTCAGAGCCAACTGCAGGCCAAGTCGCAGCAATTTAAAGTAGTAACATAAATTTATACGAAACATTGGTCAGGCCACAATTAGAGTGCTATACAATTCTGGGCACCACAGAGAGCAACTTCACCAGGATGATGCCAGAGATGGAAACTATAGTTATGAGAAGAGATGCAAGATACCGGGACTACTTCCACTGCAGCAGAGGCTAAGAGATTTAATTGAGGTTTTAAAAATATGAAGGGTTTTGATAGAGTGAATAGGGGAAGCCTATTTCCTCTGGCTAGGAAGTCTCTGACACAGGATTATCCATTTAAAATTGTCAATGAGGGTGAGGAGCGGCTAGAAGTTTCTTTACAGAGAACTGTTGGGAGCACGGAATGCTTTACCACAGGGGGAGTAGTTGAGGCAGAGACCACTGAATCTTTTAAGAGAAAATTGGATAAATGTTTGAAGCAGAGGACAATAGAGAGCTGTTGGGAAACAGAATAGTGGGGTTAGTTTTGGATTGCTCTAACAAACAGCTGCCAGATATGATGGACTAATATGGCCTCTTTTGGTGCTGAAAACCTAGAGAGTGAACCATAAACACCTCCTGTGGGAATTTCATATGAAAATGACATCTTTTCGGCAAGCAAGTCTCCCAGTTTCACCATGTAAACCCTTGAGTACTAGCATGAAAATTGCACATTTGGGAAATATATCAGCGAGAGTAGAAGCTGAGCCTTCCTGGCCCGACTGCACCTTTTCTATGATCGTTCAACTTCTGTACCTTGGCTCCAGCACTGCAACAGGACAGATTGAATGGTCATGTGCCCACAGGATGGCAATGCTGGAAAATGTACTTTACTGAATTTTCAGCCATTTAACGCCACACTGTTTCTCCCAATAACTTGTGCTACCTTTGACATAGCAGGGAGGCTCATTCCAGCAGGATGCTTCAATACTTTTGCATTCTGTTTGGAGCAGACTTCGCATTCCAGTGAGTCATGTGGTTATTGAAGGCATTTTAGGTGCCCAGTCCAATCATTCATTGGAAAGAATCAGAAATTGAACTGTTTATAATACCAGAATAGCAATTATGTTTACAACTTTGAGACAAAACATTAAACTATAAACTAGAGTTAGGCTGCAGGAAAGACCATGTAAAACGGATCCAAAAATAGAACTGTGTTGAGACTTTTCTGCTATGAAAGACGAGGGAGATCTGATGATAAAAAATTAAGGGCATGGCTCAGAATGAAGGCAGAGCGGGTGAAGCTCAGCACTTAGTAAAACTTTAAGGGACAATGGACAGGTGATTTCCTCCCACAGGACGGCAGTTATTCACATGGAGGTTGAATAAATGAGAAAGAATGAGAAATCTGGCTGCACATGAAATACAGATCATACAAGAACATTGGTGAACATGTCCACCTACATTGTCCCACCCTCCATAGCATGGGAGCAAGTAAAGAAAGTACACTGTCAAATCTAAGGGACAACACTTGAGCTGACAATTTCAACGGCAGTATTTCATTTGGCAATTTTTCGACTGTGAACGAGCTAGTGTACAGAACACAGACTTTCATGTTTCATAAGCCTCTTTCCCATCTAGTGAACTATAAAATAGGTGGCTTTCCAAGGAATCAATTGTGTTGTGGAACTTATAGCACTGATTCTCACTTACTTGAAACTAAACCTCACTTAAAATTCAAAGTGCAATTTCAGCCGTAAATACTTAACTAATTACAGCACCATATTAGGATTCAAGACTTAAACATGAATGAGTCCACGTGGTTTTGCCAGGTAGTAGTTCAGGTTTGAGTGTACAAGGAGCATTTTGTGAATTACTGCAGAATGTTCCCACCTCTGATCCGAGCCGATGAACCATGTGAATGTAGTCCTCATTTGATCCATGTCTGGAATTATCTGTATGGTGATTGGATGAAGTGCCCGACATCTGACTTGTCACTTTACTATCATGAATATTCCGCATGCCACTGGGAATCATGGGGCTCGATACAGAAGCTGAAAAGCACAATATACTCTGTTAATGAGGCTCTTCTACATGTGCAGATTATCTGATTCACTCGTGATAAAAATATGCCAAGCAAAGGCCCCAAACCAAGCCCCTGCTGTACAACTAAGGGGATCAACGTGTTCCTGAGAAGACCACCTCACTGAAATAGCCCAACCAAAACGGAGGAATGCATTTGTTTTACTTAAAGGCTGCTCCACTCAAGAATGAATTTGACTTAAACCATAACTCTTAAGTACTAGTTTTAATGCAGGGTAAAGGTAAGTACACCTCTAAGTACATGTTTTCTATTTTGTCAGCAGTCAGTGACAGCTTTGGGAAGACCCTGACATCAGCGCTGGTGAAAGTACATGGGTGGCAACACAGAATAATTTTCAAGAACAAACTCCAATAAAGTAGGCTTCGTTGATGATATTATAGTATTCATCACTTTAAAGAACTTGCCACACAAAAAAAAGCTGCCTGCCAGCCCCTCCTCCCCACACAATGGTCGAGTGCTTTTAGGAGCTGTCTAGGGTAGTGTTAAGCTGAAGGTCCAAGATTAGATTTTGGGTCCATGTTCAGTTAGCTCTCAGCTCAAACAGCAGTTGAGACATTACGAATTTACCTCAAAATATTTGGGACAATCAGCCAATTCTTCTCATTCTCATCACTAACTGGGGTGGCAAGGACAGGATTGAGCTTTAGAAGTAATCCTCACTCCCTCCCCACCCTCCGTCTACTGACGATCACCATCCTGACTGTAATCCTCACTCCCTCCCCACCCTCAGTCTACTGACGATCACCATCCTGACTGTAATCCTCACTCCCTCCCCACCCTCAGTCTACTGACGATCACCATCCTGACTGTAATCCTCACTCCCTCCCCATCCTCCGTCTACTGACGATCACCATCCTGACTGTAATCCTCACTCCCTCCCCACCCTCAGTCTACTGACGATCACCATCCTGACTGTAATCCTCACTCCCTCCCCATCCTCCGTCGACTGACTATCACCATCCTGACTGTAATCCTCACTCCCTCCCCATCCTCCGCCGACTGACGATCACCATCCTGACTGTAATCCTCACTCCCTCCCCATCCTCCGTCTACTGACGATCACCATCCTGACTGTAATCCTCACTCCCTCCCCATCCTCCGTCTACTGACGATCACCATCCTGACTGTAATCCTCACTCCCTCCCCATCCTCCGTCTACTGACGATCACCATCCTGACTGTAATCCTCACTCCCTCACCACCCTCCGTCTACTGACGATCACCATCCTGACTGTAATCCTCACTCCCTCCCCATCCTCCGTCGACTGACGATCACCATCCTGACTGTAATCCTCACTCCCTCCCCATCCTCAGTCTACTGACGATCACCATCCTGACTGTAATCCTCACTCCCTCCCCATCCTCCGTCGACTGACTATCACCATCCTGACTGTAATCCTCACTCCCTTCCCATCCTCCGTCGACTGACGATCACCATCCTGACTGTAATCCTCACTCCCTCCCCATCCTCCGTCGACTGACGATCACCATCCTGACTGTAATCCTCACTCCCTCCCCATCCTCCGTCTACTGACGATCACCATCCTGACTGTAATCCTCACTCCCTCCCCACCCTCAGTCTACTGACGATCACCATCCTGACTGTAATCCTCACTCCCTCCCCATCCTCCGTCGACTGACGATCACCATCCTGACTGTAATCCTCACTCCCTCCCCATCCTCAGTCTACTGACGATCACCATCCTGACTGTAATCCTCGCTCCCTCCCCATCCTCCGTCGACTGACGATCACCATCCTGACTGTAATCCTCACTCCCTCCCCATCCTCCGTCTACTGACGATCACCATCCTGACTGTAATCCTCACTCCCTCCCCACCCTCAGTCTACTGACGATCACCATCCTGACTGTAATCCTCACTCCCTCCCCACCCTCCGTCTACTGACGATCACCATCCTGACTGTAATCCTCACTCCCTCCCCATCCTCAGTCTACTGACGATCACCATTCTGACTGTAATCCTCACTCCTTTCCCACCCTCCGTCTACTGACGATCACCATCCTGACTGTAATCCTCACTCCCTCCCCATCCTCCGTCTACTGACGATCACCATCCTGACTGTAATCCTCACTCCCTCCCCATCCTCCGTCTACTGACGATCACCATCCTGGCTGTAATCCTCACTCCCTCCCCATCCTCCGTCGACTGACGATCACCATCCTGACTGTAATCCTCACTCCTTCCCCATCCTCAGTCTACTGACAATCACCATCCTGACTGTAATCCTCACTCCCTCCCCATCCTCCGTCTACTGACGATCACCATCCTGACTGTAATCCTCACTCCCTCCCCATCCTCCGTCTACTGACAATCACCATCCTGACTGTAATCCTCACTCCCTCCCCATCCTCCGTCTACTGACGATCACCATCCTGACTGTAATCCTCACTCCCTCCCCACCCTCCGTCTACTGACGATCACCATCCTGACTGTAATCCTCACTCCCTCCCCATCCTCCGTCGACTGACGATCACCATCCTGACTGTAATCCTCACTCCCTCCCCATCCTCAGTCTACTGACGATCACCATCCTGACTGTAATCCTCACTCCCTCCCCATCCTCCGTCGACTGACTATCACCATCCTGACTGTAATCCTCACTCCCTTCCCATCCTCCGTCGACTGACGATCACCATCCTGACTGTAATCCTCACTCCCTCCCCATCCTCCGTCGACTGACGATCACCATCCTGACTGTAATCCTCACTCCCTCCCCATCCTCCGTCTACTGACGATCACCATCCTGACTGTAATCCTCACTCCCTCCCCACCCTCAGTCTACTGACGATCACCATCCTGACTGTAATCCTCACTCCCTCCCCATCCTCCGTCGACTGACGATCACCATCCTGACTGTAATCCTCACTCCCTCCCCATCCTCAGTCTACTGACGATCACCATCCTGACTGTAATCCTCGCTCCCTCCCCATCCTCCGTCGACTGACGATCACCATCCTGACTGTAATCCTCACTCCCTCCCCATCCTCCGTCTACTGACGATCACCATCCTGACTGTAATCCTCACTCCCTCCCCACCCTCAGTCTACTGACGATCACCATCCTGACTGTAATCCTCACTCCCTCCCCACCCTCCGTCTACTGACGATCACCATCCTGACTGTAATCCTCACTCCCTCCCCATCCTCAGTCTACTGACGATCACCATTCTGACTGTAATCCTCACTCCTTTCCCACCCTCCGTCTACTGACGATCACCATCCTGACTGTAATCCTCACTCCCTCCCCATCCTCCGTCTACTGACGATCACCATCCTGACTGTAATCCTCACTCCCTCCCCATCCTCCGTCTACTGACGATCACCATCCTGGCTGTAATCCTCACTCCCTCCCCATCCTCCGTCGACTGACGATCACCATCCTGACTGTAATCCTCACTCCTTTCCCAGCCTCCGTCTACTGACGATCACCATCCTGACTGTAATCCTCACTCCCTCCCCATCCTCCGTCTACTGACGATCACCATCCTGACTGTAATCCTCACTCCCTCCCCATCCTCCGTCTACTGACGATCACCATCCTGACTGTAATCCTCACTCCCTCCCCATCCTCCGTCTACTGACAATCACCATCCTGACTGTAATCCTCACTCCCTCCCCATCCTCCGTCTACTGACGATCACCATCCTGACTGTAATCCTCACTCCCTCCCCACCCTCTGTCTACTGACGATCACCATCCTGACTGTAATCCTCACTCCCTCCCCATCCTCCGTCTACTGACGATCACCATCCTGACTGTAATCCTCACTCCCTCCCCACCCTCTGTCTACTGACGATCACCATCCTGACTGTAATCCTCACTCCCTCCCCATCCTCCGTCGACTGACGATCACCATTCTGACTGTAATCCTCACTCCCTCCCCACCCTCCGTCTACTGACGATCACCATCCTGACTGTAATCCTCACTCCCTCCCCATCCTCTGTCTACTGACGATCACCATCCTGACTGTAATCCTCACTCCCTCCCAATCCTCCGTCGACTGACGATCACCATCCTGACTGTAATCCTCACTCCCTCCCCATCCTCCGTCGACTGACGATCACCATCCTGACTGTAATCCTCACTCCCTCCCCATCCTCCGTCGACTGACGATCACCATCCTGACTGTAATCCTCACTCCCTCCCCATCCTCCGTCGACTGACGATCACCATCCTGACTGTAATCCTCACTCCCTCCCCATCCTCCGTCGACTGACGATCACCATCCTGACTGTAATCCTCACTCCCTCCCCATCCTCCGTCTACTGACAATCACCATCCTGACTGTAATCCTCACTCCCTCCCCATCCTCCGTCTACTGACGATCACCATCCTGACTGTAATCCTCACTCCCTCCCCATCCTCCGTCTACTGACGATCACCATCCTGACTGTAATCCTCACTCCCTCCCCATCCTCCGTCGACTGACAATCACCATTCTGACTGTAATCCTCACTCCTTTCCCA
Source organism: Heptranchias perlo (assembly GCF_035084215.1). Lineage (NCBI taxonomy): Eukaryota > Metazoa > Chordata > Chondrichthyes > Hexanchiformes > Hexanchidae > Heptranchias > Heptranchias perlo. The sequence goes on along the minus strand of NW_027139099.1, from coordinate 300,173 downwards.
TCCTCCGTCTACTGACAATCACCATCCTGACTGTAATCCTCACTCCTTCCCCATCCTCAGTCTACTGACAATCACCATCCTGACTGTAATCCTCACTCCCTCCCCATCCTCCGTCTACTGACGATCACCATCCTGACTGTAATCCTCACTCCCTCCCCATCCTCCGTCTACTG